>NC_060213.1:76850000-77150000 GCF_021130785.1 Homalodisca vitripennis
TAAATTATATATTACACATTTTTACATGTAATCTAGTTACATACGATAATTCATTCAAAGACTCGTCTGCTTACTTATGTTCTGTAAGACTTATTAAAAGTATTTGATTTTTATAAGTCAAACGTTAGAAATAAACTACATACGTTATATATTTCTAACTTAAAAATTTTACCTGAGTATGATACAAAGGCTACTCGTAAGATAAGAGATCAAAGTTTAACAACTATATCTATAGTTGTAGACGTCCTTAATATAATAGTATTTTCTTTCGATTAATTGTCACAAACTGTGGTTTACTTACAGTTCTTTATTCCAAAGGGTTTGAGAACCTTTCAAAGAATTTAAGCATTTTCTTCAAATGTACTCTATTTATCTCATACGTGCATGTATTAAAATCAAGTACAAATCAATCAATCAATATTACTTATCTTATATATTTATCACCCATATATTGTAAAATTTATATGTATCTCGAAGATACAGGTCTAACAAAAATTTCAAGGTCTCGAATAATAAAACTCTTGTCGCACCAACATATTAGATCTCCAAGACAACATTTATTTTCTCCACATTTTCATAAATGTATAAAAAAATTTGAATTTCGTTAAACAGGAAATACAAACTAAATAATTTATTAAAATTAATTCCCCTTAAAAACGTCTTCTTCTTAAATTATTCTAATGAAGGTTTTAGACTTAATCAATTGGCAAGTTCTACTTTAAAAGTAAAACCAAGGTCAAACGACTCTATGGAACTTGATTTTAAGCAACAAATCTAAAATGCAACTAAATATTAATCCACTAAACAATTTTTAATATAAAATTATTTATTTACAGAAATCAAAGAAAACGATTAAATATATGTAATTTTTCATTGCAATTGGTTCAGATGTTAAACTTGTGACCTTCACCTGGTCGTTAGGCTCAGTCACGGAGGAGGGGTGGTTGATGACAGCAACTCAACAAAATTGCTAAAAAACTTCAAATGTTGAATAAGTTATTATTATATATGTTATATTGTGATGTCCCGATTTACAAAAAAACCTAAAACTATCTGTTAGTAGCTGGTGGCCACCCAAGTACTTTATGATTTAAAAATTTAATTTCGTATATACAAGTCTTAAGATAGGTTATGCTAAAACAACATCATAGGTAACAGAGGCGAGTCGTTCGTGGTCTCCCATCATTTCAGTTTTGTCAATGTGACTACGGTTAGTGCATTAGTTATGCCCAATGTCCGGGTAGTCCACTAACTCTCAAGCCAAGTCCATGTAGGTTAGAAATTAAAGTTCGGATGCTCCCCACAATGAAGTGATCAGATTATGCGCACAGTACAGCAACGAGTAGTGATAGTCCAAGAGGGCCGTCACGTACCTGTAGGTGGCAGCTAGGTGTCACGTTGGACGGATAGAGAGGCCGTGTTCAGGCGGCGCGGCGCGGCAACGGGCGGCGTCAGCACGGTGGAGGCGGTTTAGGCTCAACCTCGCGTCGACAAGCCGGTGATACTAGGCAAGCGTCAAACAGAAGCGTACGGTAGAGACTCAAGTTCGCTAATTAACCATGAAATTTCTCCATCAGTTGATAGACACCAACAATCACATGACTGCATTATAAACTCAATAATACACATAATAATACATTTAATAATAACGTTTCATAACCGGAGCATCTTTTAAACGTGTTTGGTCTTTGGATCATATGTTAGTTTGCTTATTTAAACACTTATGTGACAGATACGGCCAAATACAAAATAATTGAATCGGAAAAAAAGTAAGCACTCTGTGGTGTAATGGTAGCACATTCACCCGGCAAGTGAGAGATCTGGGTTCGACTCCTGGCGGAGCAAGTACTTTTTGTGATTCAATGTTTATTAAAATTAAATAAGGCTATTGCCATTTATACAATTTAACGTAAATAAAAGTCGTTTGACAGGTGTTTGGTCTTCCGATCATATGTTAGTTTGCTTATTTTAAACACATGTGACAGATACGGCCAAATACAAAAATAATTGAATCGGAAAAAGTAAGCACTCTGTGGTGTAATGGTAGCACATTCACCCGGCAAGTGAGAGATCCGGGTTCGACTCCCGGCGGAGCAAGTACTTTTTTGTGATTCAATGTTTATTAAAATTATATATATATATATATATATATATATATATATATATATATATATATAAAATCAGGATGATCAAAACCTTGAATAAGCACACTAAAATTTAATTATGTTATTAATATTTTTATATATAGAGATGCGTAACCTGATAAAATAAGATACATTTTAGATTGTAATGATTATAGAAATGAACCCACCGTAGATCGTTGGCCTTATAATATTCAACGATCTTTATAACTCAGACAGAATCAATCATATTCTCAATTAATGATCAATAATTAATCAATATATATATATATATATATATATATATATATATATATATATATATATATATAATATATATACTGGGTGGCGCAAAAAGGATGGTCGGATTTGGACTGCGTAGTACCGGTGGAAGGTGAGGAGGGGGGACCACTGCCGGCCGTCTGCAAGTCGGCCATTACACCCAGTTTGCCACGAGATGGCGCAGTGGACGATCGAGCATCGTGTTTTTGCTGTGACACAGTTTTTCAGAAATAATGAATCTTTTATTACTGTGCAACGATTGTTTCGATAACGTTTTGGTGTAGCGCGTGATGAACCCATTCCAGATCGCAGATCCATATCACGTTGGGTGACTGCATTCCGGACAACAGGGTCTGTCATGAGCGGTAAATCTACTGGGCGTCCACGTACGGCAGTTACTCCACAGAACATTGAGAATGTTAGAGCGTCAGTGCTTCACAGTCCGCGTCGTTCCACCAGGCGTCGTGCTCAAACTTTAGGCCTCATCCGTCGTTCGTTGCAGCGCATTTTAAGCCGTGAGTTACAGTTTCACCCATACATAATTATGATCACGCTAAAGCTCTATGATCGTGATTTTGACCACCGAAGACGATTTTTTGAAACAATGTTGTACATTTTGTACTCTAATAATGATGTTGTGCTTTTAATGTCAGATGAAGCCCATTTCCATTTAGACGGCTATGTCAACAAACAAAACTGTAGGTATTGGGCAGCAACTAATCCCAGAGAATTGCACCAAAATCCTCTTCATAGTGCTAAAGTAACAGTCTGGTGTGGAATGTCAAAATTGGGGATTGTTGGTCGTTATTTAGTTGAGGAGTACAACGCTACAGTCACTGTGAACTCGGAACGTTACGTTAACATGCTACGTAGCTTTTTGGGGCCGAAACTGCGAGAGTTACGTGTAAATCGAAATCGAATTTTGTTTCAACAGGACGGGGCCACGTCCCACAAAGCCAATGACTCCATGTGTGTCTTAAAAAAGGGGACATGGTACACCCTATACCGACAATGCTAATTTTTCTATTTTTATGCTAATCTTTTCAGAGGCCATTGGAGATAGACCTATAAAATTTTTACAGTTTGTACTACCTCTTTTGATTTACAAACAGATCTATTTTCGAATAAATATCTCAACTTTAAACCTCTCAATAAAAGTTTTTTTCAAGTACAGTTTTAAAGATTTATTTTTTAACATGTTTAATTAATATATTTCCAATAAAATCAGATACCAAGATAATAATAGGTATATTTGTACAAATATGAATTATAATCATGTGACAAAAATTTAAAGCTTCTATCTTGAATGGTTTCTGAGAAAACCGGGCATAAGTGTGCGAAAATGAAATTTTCTGTAAACGCAGTTTAAAGTAAGTGATTATACTAGATTTAAAATTTTTGTAACTTACCAGCATTAAAACATTCCTGGTTCATAGTCCTTGAACTTATCTTTCTCTTCAATCTTCCTTTTAGCCATCCTCCTTTGTTTCCTTTTCCTCTTTTGTGAATCCTGAACTTTCTTTTCAGCTTCATACACTCTTTTTCTATCAATTTTCTGAAGGCGCAGATTGCAATTATCACTGTATTTTATTTTAAGAGCTTGTAAAACATCTATTTTCCCTAAAGCACCTTTGTTAAAACTAATAACTGCATCATATACTTCTATTTTTAAGGTTGTCATACCTACAAATACAGTTTTTGGCAGGCGCTTCCATATAACTCCATTCAATGACTCGTTTGGATTTTGGGTACGACCTAAAGTGCATCGCCTTAGAAGAGTGTTGTTTGATAAGTCATTGAAGACAGGTTTGATGGCATTTAAAACTACTTCAGGAAGAGAGTGCTTGTGGGAATATGGCTCTTTAGTTGTTTTTGCTCGGTTGAAACCGCACCATGAAAGTTCTCCTTCGGGGCATAAAGTATGCTTAGGGTTAGCATCTGTTGACATTTTATGGTAGAAAATTGCCCATATGGCCTTTTTCACTTCAAGTAAGTCATCCCTGTTGTTTTTTATGGCATTATCATAGTAGGACTGAATGGTATCTATTTCAGGGCCAGTAAGCCTACCTTTTCCAACAAGTGCTTTACCATCACTCAATGTTCCCGTTGTCTTACACAGCTTTCGAAGTCGCGACCCCATCCTTTTGTAAACATGTTCCTATACACTCAGCCTTTTCTATATTTATATCTTCATAAGGCTTTGATTCATTGACAGCTGCATGACCCTTAGAGTCACCGTCCCCTAAGTAAGTGAGATATCTTACACCTCTTGTCATCACGGATCGGTTGAATATTGCACGGGCACCGTCAACTTCCATGCCTCCACTAGTACCTTCATAGTTCAGCTCACAGCAAAGCTCATGTTTTTCCTTCAACACATCAGTTTTAGCTACCTTACAGCCTTGGCAATATTTAGATAAGACATGAACATCAACGACCTTGCCTGTTTCAATTGAAGTACAGGTTACAACTCCATTCAATGACGTAAACCCTCTTTTGTGCCAAGTCCCGTCAACAGGTACACTTAGATCAGAGTTTTCTGTTTTTTTCCTTTACCTCCTCTACAGCAGTTATCATACAGTCCTCAGCAGCTTTCTTTACTACTGGTGCAATTATAGTACTATACTTTAAAAACTTAGTAGGTGGTCCAGGAATGTCCATCAGAGTGCAAAACATAAGTGCGTCATCATGACCTTTTCCAATTGACCTAAATGCATATACAAGTTTAATGTTTATTTCATACTGACCTGATTCACTTTTGGGACTTGTCATAAAACTATTTTTACAGTCACATCTGTCACAGTAAAATGAGAGCATTGAAGCACATCCCATTCTTCTGTTCGGCACCTCTTTCAATGAAACACTTCCTTCACCACAACTTTTACACAAAACAGAGGATTTCAAATTCTCATTCAGGATGCCCAAATCAACTATTACATTGATGAAAGGGCTAGGTTTATGTTGAGGTATTTCAGGTTCTATATTTAATTTTACAAAAGAAGCTGACTGAGCAGAAGGCTCAGAATCACTTTGTACTGTGCTAGGCCTAGGACTAGAACTAAGGTTAGGCTCATTTGTAGAAGCAGCCTTTCTGTTTGTAAACCGATTACCAGTAAACTTTCTCTTCTTAAATATCCTATTAGACCTCCTCATTGTAAATTCACTAAGAAATTTAAACAATAAAGATGAAAAACACAATATGCTCACTAATACTAATCACCGAAACAAACAAAATGTTGAGTCTAAATGTATTTGCAGAAAGCAAAATAATCAAACAGCAGATGTCAAAATACTAACTCTGGCATTGTAGCCAACACACAAAACTAAATACACAACATAAGTTGAGTCTTTGTATGTATAAAAAGTCTACAAAACATTGGTGTAAAGAATGAGCTGGTGAGTTTACCTTCACCAAGTTGCTCGTTAGGCCTAAGCGTGATAAGCTTAGTGTGACAAGATATTTTGTTAAATTTTTCTATAAGCGTTATAGTTTTCACAAAAATGTGAGAGTGGTATCATTTTTTTTGTAACAAATCAAACTATAATAATTTGCAAAAAAATAAAAAACCTAAAAAAATCAAAATATTGAGTTCCATGTCCCCTGTGTCTTAAGGCGGATGTTCCCCCACCACATCATCTCGCGTTTTGGAGATGTCCACTAGCCCGCTAGATCACCTGACCTCTCAGCCTGTGATATTTTTCTTTGGGGATACCGAAAGTCAAAAGTCTACGTAAACAAGCCCCGAAACTTAATTGATCTGAAGGAGGCAATCAGTGCGGAAATTATGGCAATTCAAGAAGAAACTGTAGTGAAAGTGATGGAAATTTTCAAGGAATGACTTGTGGAATGCATCACCGAGGAAGGACACCATCTTCCGGAAGTTATTTTCCGTACATGAATTTTGGAGGTTATTTCTTGTAATTGGGTGCCTGGGAGCAGCATTTAGTTACGTAATTGAATAAAATTAATTTGGAAAACTGATGGAGTTATACTTATTTAAAATCCGACCATCCTTTTTGCGCCACCGAGTATGTATATATATATATATATATATATATATATATATATATATATATATATATATATATATATATATATATATAAAAGTAACAATAACGTGACACGGTACCATAAAAAAATAAATTAAAGAGTGCTCTCACTATATTATTGCAGTTTTATTCTGCAGTGGGTATGCCCTATTCATTATTTAGCTCTGAGATAAGTAGGTAACTATCTGACAAATTAATATTTATACAATTGTTATTTTCTAGGCTTCTATTTTAAATACAAACGAGATATCAAATATAGGATCAGGCTTAGTTCTGAATATTAAATGGCATTACCATATAGGGTTTGAATAAATGAAACCCATGTGGATAAAAATCCCATATAACACACAATATGATAAGTTACGCATTAATTTGAAATCCAGAGCTCTAACCGACTCACGGCTAATGTATACAGGGTGGAAAAAAAGTATGGAAACGCTTTCACTAATTTTGTATGGCTTCACTTATACAAATTAAATTTTGTACATCACCACTTGTATTAAGAACCTAGTTTTTTGAGACCAGTGGGGACATTTTATCTTTTCAGGGGGTCGGCCCGTGAGGAGTCGGACGAAAAATCTTAAATGTAAGCATAGGCCGAGTTTGGTATCAAATTAAAGGTCTAGTAAAGAGAAACTCATTACCGCAAACCGCACTTAAAAAGGTTGACCCTATCTAGAGTATGGGCCGTTTGAATTTCATAAATTAACGTTTCATTAATTAATTATTATTTCTCCGCAATTTCACAGTCTCAAGTAAACTGTTTCTGACTGAAAATGACACTTTATGGAACACAATTATCCAAAAGAATTTAATTAAAAATTATCTGTGTATTACAAAAAATAACCATACCTTTTAAATGAGGTGCTCAAACTGCTCTCCGAACACTTGTTGGCAATGAGCTAGTCTATTATAAAAACTACTGCAGTCACATTTTGAAGTATCTCGGGTGTAGTTCTTCTTGCTTCTTCTAATAAACAATTTGTCAGCTCCTCAATGTTGGCTGGGTTTAGTTTTATACACATTATCTTTTAAGAAGCCCCACAAAAAGAAATCTAGTGGATTAAGATCCGGTGACCTAGCCGGCCACTCAACGGTACCCCTGCGACCAATCCAACGGTTAGGAAACACTTCATCTAACAGATTGTGCACCCGAAAATAGTAATGGGGCGGTGCTCCACCTTGCTGAAACCATACTGCATTAAAATTTGCCCCAAGAAGAGCACGCACTGCTGGCAAAATGTTATTTGTCAACATATTGAAATAAATTTCGCCTGTAGATTTCCATATATCACAAAACGGTCCTACAATGTTATTGTTTATTATTCCAGCCCACATATTCACTTTCTGAGGCCTTTGTGTGTGGCCTTCTATCATCCAGTGTGGATTATGGTTGGCCCAGTAACGGCAATTATGCCTATTAACTTGTCCATTAACAAAGAATGTAGCTTCATCTGAAAACAATATCGAACTTTAAAAGTTTTTTAAATTTCGTCAACACTTTCTCATCATTATTTCGCAAAATTCAGTCCTTCGATCAAAATCATCCTCTGAAAGTTCTTGGGTTTAGGTGTTACTTTAAAAGGGTGATACTTGTTTTTGTGTAAAAACATTCAACACTGAGGTATGGCTCATATCAAGATCTTCTGCAGCCACTCTTGGCCGAGGGTGCTGGGATTTTCAACAAATGTTTGGAGTACATCCAAAGATATTTTGTTCATTTGTTGCCGATTTAGGCATGCCACTTTTGACTGTTCTAGTTTCTTCAAATCTTTTTACTGTCTTAAACACTGTTGACTTACTAATTGGGGGTCTATCAAGAAAAGTGTCATTAAACAAATGCGCTGTTTCTTCATAGGGACGAACTAGATATCCATACCCACGCATCATAAGCAGCGTGATTCTCTCAAAACTCACTAAGTGACATTGCTTTTTAAAACTAGTAGAATAAAATGTAAATAACACTTAAGTAAAAAAATGTATAACTATCGCAGTACCTTCTAGTGAAGACTTTCAAACTTTATCTTACGTGAACGAAATTATAACGTAGACTAAAAACCATGCTGATATTAAAAATACAAAAACTGTGGAGTTTTGCTGTGACAGTAATGTTTGTATTGCCTAAACCAGTTTATGTTTGCCTGAGATAAAAGGGCTGGAGGGACTGGACCTTGACCTCATGTTGATAAGGAGTTACGGTGGTATTATTGAATACTCTCAGTTTCTTGAAGACAAGACAGGAAAACCCCTATTTACTGTTATCCAACAAATGTAGAGGTAAAAAAAAATAATTTTTTGGGAAATTGTTTTCAAATTTTACATAACCAACATAAAACATACTACTGAAAGTAAATTAGTTACTTCACAAGACAAAATTACTAAACTTCTTTTCTCATGAAATTCATACGGCCCGTACTCTGGATAGGGTCAACCTTTTTAAGTGCGGTTTACGGGTAATGAGTTTCTCTTTACTAGACCTTTAATTTGATACCTAAACTCGGCCTATGCTTACATTTAAGATTTTCGTCCGACTCCTCACGGGCCGTCCCCCTGAAAAGATAAAATGTCCCCACTGGTCTCAAAAACTAGGTTCTTAATACAAGTGGTGATGTACAAAATTTAATTTGTATAAGTGAAGCCATACAAAATTAGTGAAAGCGTTTCCATACTTTTTTTCCACCCTGTATAAATAAATCTCACCTCTTCGAGCTTAGTTAAGTGTGTGAAATCCACAAAGTTAAGAAGGCTCGACCGTGTAGTTGAAGCTCGTTGGCGATGATTTGCTCCGTAAAGACCAACTCTTACTTCTAGCCGTTGGCCGGCTATTAACCAGTCGACAGGTTACAAGCCTCGAGTCTGTTTAATCAGATGAGAGCTGATAAGCCATCGTAAGCGCCGTATCGGTCGTATCTATATGTCTGTTCTCCGTTGTGTGCTCTGGTTTCCGTCAGATTTAACGATAAGGCAATTATGCGCCGTCTTTAATTGGGTAACGCAATGTCAAGGGGGTTGTGTTTAATTCCTCCAGTTCAGGAGAATGTGGGCCACAAAAATGCCTTGTTGTCGGAATAGTTGACCAGCTTCAATAATTGGGATGTAAACTCTGGGTGATCAGTCCTGTTACCGACGGGATTTGGCAATCGGGGCATTACAAACTTTACCTTAAACTGCGAAGTAATCAAGACAGTATTTAAGGCTAGCATTATTTATATGTGAAAAGCTACTATAACATTTTAGTCTCAAAGAGCTATAAGTTTATAAGGCAAGAGTTTTCAATAAGTTAGGAATTCAGTTTCTAAAAGCCAAAGCGGACATTATTTAAAAGTCTTTAGAGGATGATTTAACTAAAAACCCGTTTATGCTTTGGCAAAGCTCAGAGCCAAGATTGTTGCAAGAATGGTTTTGTCCGTAGACTATAGTCTATATACTAAAAGCATGTTGAGGAATTTTTATATTCCGCTCTTACTGTCGGAGATATCTCAGAGGCCACAGTTTCCTAAAAGGCCTAAACCCCTGACAACGGAAATTTCCTACGCTTCCAGAAGTTCCATTGGACAAGAGCATTGTGTATTATGTGTTCATATTTGTACATTTTACCAATGCAAATAATTCCTACCACTAAGGGTCATAAAAGATAATTTTATTTGTTCTTATACAGGTCATACAGTTTTACACAAGACGAGAAAACTTATTTTTATGAAACATAAAATTACTCTAGGTTACAAACACAACGAACATAGCTTAATTACTGCAGCACAGTGTTGGTTCTACACATCGTGGTGAATTACAGCCGCCTAGCGAGACTGAGCTCCTGCCCCACCGGGAGAACAAATGGACATCTGTCAGTTCGGGAACTAATAACATCAGCCGATGGGATACTGACTAAAGCACTATTTCTCAACCAAAACACTTACTTAAATCCGTTGTACAAACATATGTAAACCAGTGACCCAATTTCCACTCAGTCATTTAGTGTTTCTTTTTTAACGGTTCCGAAAGTAGGAAATTTTTAATTCTCTTAAACACTTATACTTTTTTAGAGATCTGTAACCCTCAGTTTTTTTGGAGGTGCGAAATCTCTATAAATAGGTTTAAGTAACATATCATTGCAAATTGCATGCACAGAATACCAATAATTAGCTGGTTGTTATGTATTTATTTTTTAATTAGTTAAAAAAACAGGGCTCTTTAAAATGCATAGTTGTTTTATTTTTACGTCCACCATTTTGAATCTGTAAAATATTTTTGAACACACACTTTACTTTCATGTTTCCGTCAAAAAGAGAACGAAAGCAATTTGCCAACAATGTTTTTGGTGTAGGTTTAAAGATTTATAGATTCGATCGAACCATGCACCTCCAGTTTTTTTCATCTTGTCCGTTAAATAGGAAGGAATTCTTTTGAATAGATTCACTGTATATGACAGCATTTCGTTTCCTTGTAAAGGCTCTTAATGTTTAAATCAAAATTTAGAAAAACTTATCTGATTCACCCAATATACAGAGATATTAACTTTCAATATATTCATATGTTGAATATTTACTGGTAATATTGCAAAGTGAAAACAACATAAATTATTTTGCAAGCATATAATGTTATTTTGACTTTTCCCATAATACAATGTCACAATTTTCTCCTTAATAAACATAATAGTTCACTGCGTGATATAATACGTACAATACTGTCATTTTTATGGTGGATGCCTAATAATATTTATATATACCAAATCTATGCACACGTAATATACTACCCATAACAAGTTGAGAATACGTCACACCATGTGTCCTGTAACAGAATCCACTTAAGATGTATGTAAAATTTCAATTCAGCAAATGCGTACAACGACACGTGTAAAAATATCATATGATTGCATTAAGTTTGTTTACAAATTTATTTACTATGGACTGTTCTAGATGCCTTTATGGTTACTCGTAAAAAAATTTAAAGAGTATCAATATTTTGAGACAAATCCCATAGAGTCAAATGTGGCATCACTGAACTCAGTGTAATCCGTGTAGAAATTAAGGTCATTCCACCAAAACATCATTTATATACAATAGCTCCTTATTGAAATACCATGGAAAGGCGAGAAGAATGTTCAAAGAAAATTTTTGTAAACCTTCGAGTGATAGGATTTCCTTGCTTAGCAAATAGGAACTAACAGAGAGAATTACAAATACCATCTTATATTACCAATTGATTTTTGATTCTGAAAGACACTAATGTTATATTTTATTATATACTCAGTATAAGTAAGTGTTGTATATATACATATAAAATATATATGTTCCTACATACTAATACATGTATCAATCTTTAGCTATAATAAATTACTTATTTATACTAACTTTACACACACTAATGCTATTTTATATACGAAATTTAAATATACAAAGTTTAAATATAATATTATTGTTTCATTCATACGCTAATTATATCAAAATAAAGTAATGACACATATAATTACTTGCCTTTAAATACACAAGACAACTGCATATGAGAACCAAAATAAGACATTTAATGCTTTATTTTAATACAAAATTAAATCTAAGCAATTTGAGCGAATGGTTAACTAATGGTTTAGCTCCAAAAGATTATAATTTTTTTAAATGATATTGAAAACTTAATAATTCATATTTCTGTTCAATGGATTCAATAGATGACAAAAACATGAACCTGGCTTCGGTCCAGGCTTAGTGAGTGTCGGGGATATTTTACGTCGTGTGGTTGGCAATGGTAAAGTAATAAATATTTTCAGGTAGCTGTTGGCAGTTTTACCGAACTTGATTTAGGTGCTAAATATGTGTTGACTTTAATGTAATTCAGTAACAGAAGTCATCAATAACCACAATAACCATTATCAATTGTTACAAGACAAATGCTTTGCTATAATAAGTAAATTGAAAATCTTTTTTTCGAAGAGATTACACATATGAAGTTGCAATAAATATTACATATTTAGGTGAATGGTGGGTCGATGGATATTTTAATAACATCTTAACACTTCTTAATAATTAAAAATAAAAAAGAAAAACTTCTCTTTTTATTTCATCCCCCTTCACAAAAAACATTGCAGATTCTCATAGTTTGCTCCAATGGCTGTTAAATACTGCTTTATCAACACATGATTATGAAATTATGTTAATAATTTGAAGAAATTAGTCGTCTGTAAAACTGATATGATTGAAAGTATGTTAAAAAAGAAATAGAAAATTATGAAAAAATCTTTTAGAACAACTCTCTTCAAAAAATAAATCTAAAGAACCTGAAATATACGTAGATATCTGCTTCCAAAAACAATTTTCTTTTGTCATTACTAAAATACCTTAAAATCATGCCAGTATTACTGTATAGTACCTTCATATCTCAAAATTAAACAAAAAGATATATTTGGAAATTTTAAGAATTAAATAATTTAAGAATTTATCAATTTATATGACGGTGACAACTGTAATTAAAAATAAAATTGAAAATCGAAGAGAAAGTGTTAAAAATACCAATATGAATAAAAAATGGCAAATGCCAAATATGCACTTCAAATACGACACTGCTTTAAAACGCTAAATTATTGAAAGAATTCAAAACAAAAAATTATCAGATGCATATCTCCAAATTTGTATGAAGAAGGTCCAAATTTATTTAGTAATTAATGATTATGGGCCTTCCACAATTCAACGTTATTATTTTGTATCTAATCAAATTCAAATGTGTATTTAAATATACATAGACACACCTAAATCTTGTTTAAATAATATTTATTACAAGCATTTTAATTTCAGTTGTTGGTTGGATGGATGATGTTTACATTGAAAACTAATTGCTTTACACAAATACAAATTTTATTATTATTGGAGGGTATTAATTCATGGATTACAATAAAACAGAATAACATGCAATTTATTCATCGAAACTCATGTCCTATCCAGGTCAACAAATATATCAATAAAAACAAATAGAAGGTTTTTTTAAATTATTTAATGTTTTTTGACCAAATTAAACAAATATCGATGCCTATAAATTGTTTCAAAAATACAGTTCTTAATAATGCCAAAGTTTACTGTTTAAATATAAACGTTAAATTTTTGTTTTGAAAACATTTTAGTTCTAACATTTTAGGGTATAAAATCCTTCTACAGATAACTAAAGGTCGAAAAGCATTGATTGGCCTATTTTTGAAATGAAATAATTATGTTCTTAGAAGTTATTTTATATAAACACAAACAAACTCTTAAAATGATTCAAACGAATTAAAATATAAGTACAAAAAAACTATTCAAAATAATCACAGAATGCCTGACAATAATTCATCAATTGATACGTTAAATGTATCATCTCATACATTTACAGTTGCAAGTTATCCATCTTGACAAAACGTGTAAATTTAAGCATAAAGCCCTTTAATGAACAAGAATATGTAAATGTTGATTATAAATCAAACATTAAATTCTTAAATTATGACTATATGAATATTTATAAATCATGTAAATAGCTCTTCTTGGAGCTATAAGTAATTAATATAGTAAGGACATCCCTACATAAAAGTAAAACAATAGTTATAAACATATAGAAATAATATAGAATTATAGAATTTAATATTATTTAAGATTACAAAATAAGATTAGTAAGAGTACTTATGTAGACATCAGCAAGAATTATTTTCTGTCTTCTAAAAAACATATAAGCCTGGTAATAAAATGAAGTCAATAGTTTCTCGTACAAAATTTCCTTTTTATAAGATAAAAATGGATGGTACAGGTGTTTTAAAACTTTCCCTATAGGTTTTCCTGTAAATAAGGTAAGATTTGAGAAACATTACAAAACATTTAAAAATTAATGATTATGAATATCTTGTATAATTTAAAACATAATTTCTTTAAATGGTTAAGTAAATGTTACTAATGGAAAAGCTAAAGAAAAAATCACAGTCATTTGATGACTGGCTAGTTTCCATCGATTTGTTAAAAATCTATTTTATCGAATTCGTTAACTTAAAAATCTTTGTACGTATATTTTTCAAGGCAAATATTCAAACACTTTCATGGCCCTTCCTTTGGAAATCCACTCTTTTATCGCTAAGATATTTATCAGTAAATTTTAAACTCATGAAAAGGAAGAAATGGATTTCACAAGAATGGAAGGGATACGATAAAGATTTCTTTCCAATATTCGAGAAAAAAATAAATATACTTAATATAACTAATGCACCTTTGTATAGCATTTTTGTGTTAAATAGAACATACCACTCTACTTCCATTTATAGATTTATTAGTTACATAGAATACAACTGAAAATAAACACCAAATGACACACAAACATAAAGCATTTCACAGTGTACTCTTAAGGCTTTTACATTCTCCTTTATCAACAGAATGTAATACATATAGAAGATAAGAATATTAAAGATTTTACGTAATTTAATGTATGCAAAACTGATAATATTCACTATATGATAATGAGTAGTAGAAGGATTGTTTTTTAAATTCTAGAAATGAAATATTTTGGTGAGATTTTAAAGATCATACAGTAGTAGTTATTATTTATAATACAAAACAATTTTATTTTTCATCCGTTCGACAATTATTTATAATTGTAATATACAACAAAAGTGTTTAAGAGTTTATTTGGCATCGCGTGTAAATGTGCTGCTCATAAGGATTATAAGTAACCGTCCTATTTATTAGCTATTACTTACATAATTTCTCTCTCTTTCATTGATCATAAGAGATTATTTAGATTTTAAATGTTAAATGTAATAGGTTTATTTGAATTCAGAACAGTTTATTATAAAACTTACACAATGATTAACAATTCTTCTGCAAACTTTATGAACATATACCACAAACCATTCTCAAATATTAAGCAATTAATTATATACGCTCAACGATCATGTTAGATAATAAGCAGATAAACTACTACGACGAGACGATAAGTTGTGGCCGATATCTTTGAATTCAAAAATGAACATCTTAAAATTCGAAAAATTGAATTAATAGTTATATAGCTAATTGTCTTATGTATCTTATTAATTTCGTACAAACATTTATTGTTTAATAATGCTGATATTATTTATGACGTGTATAATGCAATATAGTTGCTTTCTATTTTTTATGTATCCATTGGTTTTTATTGATTCTTCTATCTTAAATACAATTTGTTAAAAGTTTAGTTCGCCATTTAAAGTAAGATACAGTGCCATTATATTATAACGCAAGAAAATAACAGCAAACCATTTCTTAAAAATAGTTTGAATCGAAATATTGTTTATATGGGTATAAGCTTCGACGTCCATATTAATCGAGACAAGCGTAACACTAGAATAGGTTTTTAAGGTCCATAACCCAACAAAACGTTGTAAATTGCTCGTGAATAACACCTGATCTGTATGCACGAACATGGCAGCACTCTCTGAGAAACTCTCAGAGTTTCGACACCTGAGACAGTAAATTAAAATATTTAAATTCTGTTTTTAATATGGCTGATGAAAACGTAGCTTTACAAGAATACGGAGAACACATTTTACTATTAATACTTAGCTTAGTAAAGCAGTTTATCGAAGACAAAGAATAATAGACGAGTTTGTTTCGATAATAAGTTTTAACGTGAAACGATTGTTTCTTTTGAACTTGATATTATAAAGTTTAATAAAAATGGTTCCTTAAAATTTTAAATGAATATAGTTATTTGTTTTATGAATAATCAGAAAAGGTTAACCATACCCACTATAATAAAAGTTTTCATGTGCTATTTGATGAAATAGCCTCATATATCAAATCTAAAACGTTCGCAATATTAGGAAGTTTTACAGCATTAAAAAAGAAAAAAATGATATGGTAGAAAACCTATGGGATTCCTTGCTGCTCTTATGGCAAGAACATTCCAAAGCCTCCAAGCTGAAAATTCGAATTCATCTTTTGAAATCTTCTAGAACATACTTTATTTTATACTCAAGCTGCTTAGATATTTTTTTATACTCCTAAACTAAATAAACCAATGAAAAACGGGTTGAAGATTTCTCTTTCCCTGACTAAATGGACTGTATGGCTTTCTGCCTGTCTGCTTATATGGCCTATTCGAAACATACAAAACCTTCTTACGAATATGTTGCGTGTACGCTTGGAGAAATTTTATATTTATGGCAAAATGAATAAAGATGTACACATTTGTATATGTGTGTATATAAATAAAATAAAGACCAAAACACCTCTTATATTCTTTAGTATTTGGAGTAATACGTTCCAGATTGCTAAAATATTTATACATAGATGTATATTCACAGAATATGATAAATATAAAAACTTTTTTTGTCACATGAAGATTTTAAAATTCACACTAAAACAAACTTTGTATCACATTTTTACGGCAAAAGTTATAAAACCTCAATTATAAAAAACATATACATTAAATTAAGGTTATAACCATTGAGGACACTGAGATTCCATAAGGAGTATTTCATAATGTAGAGGTTATAAAAATATACTTAATTTAAATTGCAAGTCACTAATGCGTTCCTTTCAAAATTTTGTAAGTTGTACTGTGTCATTTAAAGTAAAAGACACGAAGAGGATATTACGGATATAATTCGGATAGAAATTTGTTTACATAAAAATTCTGGTTTATTTACACAAGAATAAAATCACGGTTTTTTGTTATGAGTCTGAATCAATGTAAATTTTTGACATAGGCGTTCCGCTGGCAATATATTTGCAGGAGAAATAATTGGTGCATTGCATTTTAAAGCAAGTGAAATATCACGATTCCACGCATCATATGTACCTGATTATTTAAACTCTACTGGCTTTTATTAACTTATGTTATGATATAATACTATTAATTTCACCGCCATGACCTTTTTCAAAAAGTGTACCCAAAACCGCCAAGCATTTTATGTATGGTGTTAACCCTAAACCGCCAAGCCCTAAATGGGAAATTTGGAAGCTTTTGGTAAAATGCTTATTACTATGCACCATAACAAGATATTATTATATTTTGGTTTGTTTTGTTGCCAATGAAAGTGAGCACCGAAAAACGTAAATAACATGGTATATCAGAAATTAAAAATAAAATTATAACCTTTTTCAAAAAAGTTTTTTATAAAAAAAAATTATGGTTGCCTGTAAAGTCGGTTTTTCGGGCGAAAGATTTTACGTGATAACGCCTTTTTCTCGGTAGAATATTTATTGATATGAATATTATTAAATTGCACAATAGGAACAAGGAATTGAATGAAAAATAATAATTGCACAAATTTTAACTATAGAAATATATTTTGTTTACTAAAAAAACATTGTACATAATTTGAAATTAATTAAAATTTGTTATTGTAAATGGTAAAGTTGAATAAAACATGTACTAAAATTGGAATTTGAAATTCTTGCTAAACACAGTTAAATTCTTACTTCGCGCGTGGTGATTGGTCGGTTTTAGTTCGTTTGTTTGATCGCACTGTTATGACAGGTTAGAGGTTATAATTTGTTATTTTAAATGTTTGACTAGCAATACGCGCTGTTTTCTTCTCAATCGACTGAATTACGATTGATTGCAGAGTGATTTAAACTAATAATTTACTCAACACTATCAACATTTGTCAATAGTATGACATAACCTATAAACTCAGTTTCTCAACTTTTGTGTCAATCTAACAATTAATCGATCAATCATAGTTTACGATAATGAAATATCAGTCTACAATTATTTACCTTTATTGTTTGTAGTTGTTGTAAATGACGAATCTAAGCACTCCACATTTTCACGAATAAACATAGTTATCTGCTTTATCCCGTGCGGCGGACCCACAGTTATCTGCTTTATCCCGTGCGGATCCCGTGCGGCGGACCCACTGGACGGGCATCGTAACGTTACCGGGCGTAACACTTTTTCATGAGTGACTCCGAGCCGCAACCTAATTTAAGACGTTGTCACGTCAAAATTTTTTGTTTGTTAATTAAGTAATGTAGGGTTATTTTTGTATCACTATGAGACTGTCATTACCTTATAAAGTATCATTTCAAGAACATGTAACCTAATTTTTATAACAATATGTTCATAAATAAATTTTATATTTGAAACTGCGTTTACGAGAAATTAGGAACAGTGAACATACAACAGAGTATTTGTGCTTTATATATGCAATTGTCATAAATAGGTGCTTATATTTTTTTTACTTAGTAAGACAACAATCAGAAAATACTGTGAATCCACAAAATTTTATTATATACAGGCCTAGTAAAAATATGGTACAGTAGTCTAACAGTGAATAAACAGTGGTAATCCTATTTATGAAAAAAAATGATCACTTACCAAACACAGAAACTCAGCACTCATAACATCATGGTAGTTTTGATATGGTTTCAAACATAAGAAAATGATAAGTCCAATAACAATTTTAGACATTTTTCATGTACACATTCAAATATATACACTATGTACAAGTTATCACACAGGCTTACACTTTGCACTTGTGTAGAGAGTTGCAGTCAAGATGAACTCCTAACTTGCAGTTCACACAAACTGTTTTTGACCGCCTTCTTTTGTTTTCTAGGTTATTCTTCCCACTGCAAACTGAGCATACTTTTTTCCCTATTGCCTTCTAATTTTTCAACTCCAATTTTTCTTGCGGTGGGCCAATCATCACCTCTTCTATTTTCATTTGCATCTTTTGCTTGTAACCATTCTTTCGCTTAATCCTTCAATAACTGATATATTAAATTGGAGTCTTGAGACTGGATGGTCAGTATTAGTTTTTTATACAGGACATAGGCATTCAAAAACATTCTTCCAAATACATTGAAGATGACCTTCTTCCAATGCTTCATTGTCTTCCGCTCATCCAGGTAAGTGTAGAGCATCTGGTCAGTACCGTCTATTCCCCCCCATTCCATGGTTATATTGATAAACTATTTGTGGCTTTTTCCTTATAATAATCCTTGCACTTCTTATGATGGTGTAGGAGACACTTTTAGCTTCAGAGGTGGTTGATTGATAACAAAATAAATTGCTTTTTATTTGAAGCTTTCTCTCTGTAAGCCATTATTAGAATTGGTCCTTTCCTAACATAAGTCTTCTTTCCAACTTTGTATTTGGCCAAAAAGTTGTTTAGGCACTCCCTTCCTATCTGTTCTTACTGTCCCAGTAACAAAAGTTAAATTCGAGTAGAGAAATCTGGATAGTTTTTTTGTTGTAAACAGGTTTTCTAAATACAGGTGGTATCCTTTATTCAGGTAATTGCCCATCCTCATTAACTTTTCTACGACAGCATATCCTTGTCCAAACCTTTCCATCATCTCTCTGTCTTCTCTTTCCTGATATTTTACACCTTTATAGCAGTAAACTGGAGGCAGTAATTAGTGGTTGCACAACACAAAACCCACAATTTAATCCCCCAACGATGGTGTTTTTTTTTTTTTTTATGTACTGTGTTAGAGAAATTTTTTTTGTACCTACAAAAGATTCATCAACAGATAACTTTTGGTATAGGAGTATAGTACACATTAAATAGCCTGTTTGCATGATCAATTATATATTGGAATCTTCCACAAGGATCATATTCAGGAGAGCCATATGGTGCAAGATGTGTAGGGTCTACCAAATGTAGAAACTTCAGAATAATCTCAAACCTGTTTCCTACTAAACATTTTTCTAAACCATGAAGATTTTTTGTGATGATGAAGAAAACCAATAGCTTTCAATGGTAGGCTTCCTAATGATGCCCATATTTATAATTGTTGCCAAGAATCCTTTTTACTTCCTCAAACAGTAAGTTGACCCACTGTCTAAGCCGACTTTTAGGTGAGAGTGAGTTCTGAGGGGATTGAATGTAAGCCTGGGCATATTTGTTGGTTTCTGTAGTTATGGCATTTAAAATGAAAATTGGTGAAGAATAAGTAAAAATATTGTAAGGGTGCAGAGTTCCGGGGAGGGCAGTGCCTGGGCCAGATAATTCTGAAAAATGAAAGCTGTGGTTATATCCTGGATCGTGTTCGTCCTCCACATCATCCCAATCACTACTGTCTGGGCCAGGAGGATTTGGAGTCACATTATGTGCAGGCCTAGGACCACTGTTTGAAGCTCCACCACTCTTCCAGGTCTAGGGCCTACCCCTTTGGCCACCCCTAGGCTAGGTGTGTGTAACGTAATGTTGGAATTTGCATTAGGCACATCATTTCCACTGTCGGACAAGTCTGTACTAGAACTACTACTTAGTGTAACGACCAACACGTAGAAGTGGGGTTTGGGCAAGGCCAGAAGGTCCAGCCACATTAAAAATCATTAGTACCAAAAGGTCTCTGAACAAATAAAAATCCAGGGCCAAGTCGAGTTTTCAGGGGTAGGGTCGTAGTCGGGATTATCGTCTGTGTCATCAACTTCATCAGAGCTAGATCTACTTGATGAACTTTCCCTCAAAGAACCTACATCTTCATCGTCTAAAAAGTGAATACCGGAGGTTATAACTTGAGAAACAAGGGTACCTTCACTTACAGGTGATCGAGGTCGTTTCCTGTTTTCCATACTAATTGACACAGAACACTGTATCGCAATATAACACTAATACTAAGTAAAAAACTTTGTAAACTAACACTTATTGAATAAGTAATTTGCACGTTTTACTAAGGTTATAACAGTAAGCTGCAAACACAACACGTAAACTGTGTACAAAACAGCTGCAGACTGACTGTCTACTATCGAGAGCAAAATGAGCAGACAGCTGATGACTTGATCGCGTTCGTCTTGATTGTTCCGTAATATATAAAGTGACAATCGTCCTATTTCATGGTATTTTGATACAGTGCACCTCTTATGCTTCCAAATGGTATCCAATAATCATATAAAATTTCCATGGATATTATAATAAACAATTAAAAACTAAAAGCCAATCTCATCGGCCCTTGGCGGTTTTGGAAAGAACATCGAAAGCCGATGACATCGGCTCTCGGCGGTGAAAGGGTTAAAAATATTTTAAATGTAAATAAACATGTTTTTTTTTTTATTCATGTAACTTCTTAAGTAATTCTTGAAGTCTTTGGCTGATTAATTAACAATTATTAGCAGGAGAATTTCGAATTTTTAGTACATTACCACGCGATGTTTCGAACGTGTTTTATTTCGGTATATGTCCCGTTCTTGTTTCACGTTTGTCTCTCTGCACAATATCTTTTGAACAAACATAAATACTAGAAATGCTGCATTAAGCCTAATTATAAATAAGCAATATAGAGTTTGTCGGAAAAAATATGTATGATAAATTTCACAAACATTTACAATTTGTACATAAAACTTAGTAACACATGTAGCATATTTAGTGATGCCATCATAAAGATATCTTGTGTTGGCTTGAGTTTTCGCATGAAACTCCATTTCTACATACACAAAAATAAGTTCTGCGAAGGTGCATGACCACCCATGGAATTCGGCTGACCGTCATTGAAACTTTTTTTTCTCTTTTGTGGGTGTAAAATCTTCTTTTCTAGACGAGTCTCTATATTGGAAACAGGACTTCTCAACAATTAAAATTGCTATGGACTTGAAATTTCGCATACGAAAATTAACGAGGATTTTAACGTGTCTTGTCGTAAGCCTTCCAGCCATATGCCTCTGAATTGTTACAACGTAGTGTCAGGTTATATAATCCAAGAATATACGTAGCAGACCATGTAGCCAGGAGATAAGTAATTGCCTTTCTTGTAAACAGTGTTGATATAGAGGTATTATGATTAATCATTATGTTGCATATGCATGAATTATGTCATAACAGTTTAGTGGCTTTATTTACTACTAAGACAAAATGCCAATGGAAATTGAATCATCATAAATGATTCGTAATAGTAATTCAAAAAAAGAGCAATGGTTTTTTATAATATTACATAAAACTGATAGTTTTAGTTTTTTAGTGTGCATGTGTTATATTCAATTACGTAAAAACAACTGAGCCATTTGTATTAAAATTTACAAGATCGTACTTAAGGTTGCAAGTTAATATAAATGTCCTACTCCTATTTAAGAAATTCCTCTATACTCTGTCCTGCTGGTCTTAAAACTCTTTTTATTCATGATATACTTTTCAGTTTAAAGAATCAAGCATGTAGCATCATTGTTAATATACTCGTACTTTAATTGTAAATTTGTATAAAACATTAAACTGATAATAAATGTGTTTAACCACCTCGCAAAGCTATGAATAATAATTAAAATTTTGTTTACATATAAAAAGTGATTTTAAAGGTTTGTTGTTATTTATTTGTCGTAGTCAGTTAAAATGACTTATTACGTTCAGAAGCCTTCCTTTGCCTGGGTCTGTATTTACTATGATTTAAATAAACTACAGTAAAATTTTATATCATTATAAGTGTGTTATACGAAAAGCCAAGGACCACAACTTTGTCATTAAGAATCCTCCACCCTGGCCTAGAATATTACATTCTTGCTAGAATAAATAATCTAGACATAATAGAGAATATTTTTTATGTTACTTATAAAAGCCGTTCCACTTTCTGACATAAGGGCCCTGAATACTGTTCTTTAAAATGAAATATGAAATAGATTAGAATATTGGAATATTTTTCAGTTAATATTATCTAACTTAAGAGTGTTTATAATATGATTTTTAAGGAACATGTCCAAGATATCCATGTTTGTCAAATGAGAATTGCGAGTGATACTGCATGTAACTGCCAGTACTGAAATCTGTGTTTAACGAACGTAACAAAACGTTGTAAATTGCACTCTATAGGAAACTCTCAGAATTTGAAAATCTGAGATTACTGCTGTGAAGTCTTATATAGGATTAAGACTAATTTAATATAAGATAAATAATTCCTGGCTAATAGTTTTAGTTTTTGATTCATATTAGAGTACTCGTAACATAACGTAATACCTCTATGAGATTATTAAAGTGAATCTAAGCAATAATATTAGAGGTTCATGTATAAATTTGTACAATGTGAATGTTTTAGTAGTCATTTTGTATAATTTGACATTATTCAGTTCAATTAAATACATACATTGAACTAGAAATGGAAAAAATTAAATTTATTACAAAATTTTAGAAAAACATATACAATAACTGTACATAATATCAAAAGATTCTATTTGTCGTTTAATGAAATTATGTAATGTTATTTAATGCTATCAATGGGTCTATTTTTTTAAGATATAGTAATTTACGTCACATTTGAGTTAAACACTGCTGTAACCTGAAACTGGTCTTCCTATTGGCTTTAATTATAACATGGAATAACTTTTATTTTATATTATTTATTTAATGAGAAAACATTTAAGATTGTCAAGATTGTAGCATGTTTACAGAGATGAGTGATAACACATTCTGCCACTATTTCGACTGCTTATCATATCTTAAGCCAATACATTTCCAGTTAAAATGGTCATGGATGTAACCTGAAATGCCTAAGGTTTAAATAATCTGTGTGTAAGCTGTTTGTATAAAGTCATTCAACCCGGACTCAATGTGATGCTTGCTTTGATACCACTCATTCCGTCAACGGCTTTCCTTACGATTTCACTGCTATTCAGTCAGCCACAAGCCAGTTTACTCGCATGATATTGCACCGGTTTCAATTTACAGCTTCCTGCAAGGTATATTATTTTTAATCTTATAATTTTTTACACATTTTACTCCTTATTTTTATATATAAATCAATTCATTTTTTATTTATATTCATAGGTATAAAATATTGTAGGTATCCTAACAATAATGGGATATGGTTCAAGTAACGTGTTGTTAGTAAATTGATAAATATTGATTTAATGAGACAAATATTGAATATTATAAATGAGAAGTGCCTTTGTTATGTTTGTATTGCTTTCATGCGTAAACTATTCAATCAATCGTTGAAAGTTTATATGGACATTCTTACGGTCTCTGGGATGAATATAGGCATATTATTATTTCGAAACTTCCTCTGGCACACGTTGCACTAGTCTTTAAATTAGTGAAAAATTATATATTAATTACTAAAGGTTTAAAATAATAATTAAAGAAGGATGTCTAATATAAACCACGTCTTTCTGTAAACATTGCTCATTATTTTCAATATATTGACCATTATATTGAGTACATTCTGTAATGAATTAAAAGTATATTTAACGCAGTTTTAGATAAAATAGTTGCTCATGATTTAAAAAAGGAAAAAAAGATAACTAACTTTGGAATTGAAGACTGAGCAATTGGCTGATAATTTGAGAAGTTGGCTAAACATATGATAGATGAATATTTGCTCTACTAATCTTTGAAACTAATTTACTCATTCCAGCTTTGAATACTCTAAAAATATTAACGATATATTTTTCAGTTTGTAAAGAAACAAGCATGTAACATCATTGTTAAAATACTTTAATAGTAAATTTGTATAAAATATTAAGTATTAGATCTAAAAGACAATGTTAATATAACACTTTTAATATGAATTAAAAGACATACAAAACATATCTTATTTCACATTTGACATAAATAGTCTTCACTGATGTGTAATGATATTTTCTTGATCAGGAAACAAGACAAAATTTAGTCTGGAACAAAACATTCCAAAAAATTTTTAATTACAATGGCCATAAATATAAATGTTTGCACGTAATTTATATATATATATATATATACACACACACACACACACACACACATACATATATATATAAATAAAACTATAATTTATTCAAAATGAAGCGACGATGAAAAAATCGCACTGAGCTGCAAGCTGTAAACCGTTAGAGATTGGGAGTCAATCGTATTGTAAATATCGGAAATAAACTCGAATGATGTGATTTCGATACACGTTGATTTCCGGTTCAGCCAACCGGATTGGCAGCTAAAAGCGATATAGCGTTGCTGACCTCTCATGTCTGATTCCGCTCCAAGCAAATAGTGAAAACATATATCATCTATTACGTTGTAAACGTTCCAGTATCTCAGTTATACAACTAAGTTGAGTTATATAATTCGTGTATGACGTTTATGCATATGTGAATGTTTGGCTTAAGATAAAATAGACATGCGTATTATCAAATTCATATATTGCGAAATTAAAACTTTATAAATACTATTCTATTTATGAAAGGGTATTTTACAAATAATAGTATTTCACATATAAATCATGCGAAATTTTTTAAAATTACATATGGAATTGACAAAGTTTGGCCTTAGATAAAAAATAAGTAACATATTTAATATTATTTATGAAATATGTTACTAAAATAAGAACTAAAAGTCAAAATTACATCGTTCCCAAATTTATATAATCCAGTGGATACCTAATCCTCAGTATTGTAATGAATAATCCAAACAGGAGATTGTTATCAAAGACGATCACTATAACTGAGATCGCTGTCTCTATTAAATGTTTATTTACGAATTTTTATTAGTTATATCAAATTGATTGAAGCGATCACACATTTAGTGGTAGTGCAATGTATTCATTTCAAAGAGAATTATATGTGTAACTGTAGAGTGAGAACATTATGCAATGTGCCACTCTATCATCGATTTCATTTTGAAAAGTGTTCATATTTGATAGCTAATTTTTAATTTGTATTGTTTAATGAATTTGTGGTTAGATTACATGGCATTATAATATGTTATGAATTGGTTCACCTGATCATGGCTTCTTTCTATTATTAAAAGAAACCTATGTTAGTGCAAACAACAATTATTGACCTAAAGGATGAGCTCAATTTACTTTAAAGTTTACATTATTACGTTTGCTTTATATTTTTTTTATTTAATGGAGCGAGATGAAAAGGTCATTTTCTCCAGACGATTTGAAACTTAGTACGAAATTAAGTGTCAAGTCGCAAACACAATGTACATTTTCCTTTAAATACTTGTGTTTACGGCATAATTAAAATATACTCAATGATTATAATTTCAATGCCCCAAGTAGAGTAATAATCTATTTGGCTTAGCACGAAACAGTTCGATAAAGCTGAGGTAATATGGAGGTAAACTAAATTAGAGCTTGTTTTTATCTCGGGGACTAGAACCGGCCGCTGTCTCATAAACTGATATTTACAACTTGTTATTCGCCGTTTCTTTTTTTATCCTCCAACGAAATTATTTATTTTTCATATTGTTCAATTTGACTGTAATACTAAAAATGTATGTGTCCTGATACTTATTTGCATATAGTAATAAATAGGTTGTAAATGTATGAATTATAAAGTAACATGGTTACATATAGATGATTAGGGGAACAATGGAAGAGACGTACTCTATTTCAACTTAAAACTTACTATAATCAGTTTGAGTACGTATATTTATTAGGCTACTTAAAGTATAAATAAAATGGTTTTGAAAAATATACAATTTCTGTAATTTTTTAACTTTTATTATTAAATTTTGGAAGAAATAAAAAAATTCTTTTACTGCAATTTATAATTGATTGGAAATAAACACGTAACTAGATTTAAAATTTTCTCTTGAATCAATTTTTAAATTATATATATATATATATATATATATATATATATATATATATATATATCACTTACATTTTATTTTCTTTAAAAATATTTAAGAATAAAAGATACCAACGGCACCATCAGGAATTTCCTGCAAATTGCCACAAATAAATCAAATGCTCTATGAGAAAAATATTTTTAATTTAGTCGGTATAAATATTTGTTCATATTTTTAACGTTTTACTTTCATGAACTGTAAACTGGTGGTGTATACGCTACGTATTTACATGATTGTGCAAATGTAAATTTATATTTTGCGCTGCATGTTATATTTCATAATGAGCCACATAATTAAATTTAGAATGTTCTCAAGCCCTTGATTTAAATCCAATTGCAATATTGATAATTAAAAAAAATAATATAGCAAACCGGGATCGAAAAACATAAATACGAACTACACTGTTTCTCTTTTTAATTGGTTGCCCTACAGCATGCATTAGGACTTACTAGTTTTATATCACATTTAGCTTTGAATATCATGAGGAACCAAAATATACTTATGTTATATAATTGTTTAAATACCCCTTGTTAAACCCTAATAAATACAAAAACTTGTATGAGTTAGGGTCAGTAAAATGTCGAATAGCGTGTTCTCAGGTAACAGTTGTATAAATGATAATAATAATCATCCATAAATACGCAAAACAAATACTGATGAAGGAAAATAAAAGAATGCTTTATAGTTTTTGTAGCTCATAATACTTTATTAGTACTTATTAAAGTGGTTGGTATAAAAAACAGTTAAGGGATATACAATGTCTTATTAGCTGAGAGGAATAGCACGGGAATAAGACGTGAATGTAATCACTCCCATGTTCGGTAATCATTACAAAGAGTCGTTCATGATCACTTGCGTAAAATGTATCATATAAGACCTTATTGTACTAATTTCATTCCTGACAGATGTAATGTATTCATATACATAGTATTTTACATCGGGTTTCTGTTTACATGCCCGTTTATGTGCGAGAATATTATTTTGACTGGATATTGCCATTTTGTGTTAAAAATTAAATATGGTTAAAATGTGTTTAAATAATACGATACAAACTGTATTTAAACTACTTTAATATTAAATAAGTGACTATTGGCTGGGCCTCAGTGAAGGAGCTGAAAAACGTTTATCTCAGTTATACGAACAAACTAACATGTGTATAATATTAAATTCTACATGACGATTTATTTATATTTGAGGCACATTGAGGTTGATGATATTCTGTCAGTCCTTGTGCTGAGCTTTAGTAATAATATTACATTTTTTAAATGTATAATAATAACTGCTATAATCACCAGAATCAATACCCATTCAAGCCTAACTGTAATAATATGACATTTTAACATTGAGATAGCAACACATGTAGCAACTGGCTTTAAGTCCTTTGTTTGAAGGTTATTTGTGACGATGGAAGGATTGTGAAGGAAACAGGATTTTTCCGGACATTTGCCATCGTTCAGTGGGGTTGTGTATAAATGGAGAGCAAACCCTTTCACTCGCTACGTTGTAACATTTACTCGTACCCTGTTACTTTCTATGGAATTTCCTAATCCACACTCAATATAGATATTCTTATTCGTACAACAAGTAATATTTCATTCACATGTATTCACACAAGGAATCAAGAACATGTAAGAATAAATGTGAAAATTAACATTTACTTGGTATATTACCTTTTAGTGTTAGATAGACAATGACGATTTTTACCTCTATTTTTCATGGCACATTTAACCGTAACTTTACAAGTGGGATTTGGACACGGTGAAGTTATAAAAGAGCGACAATCATACATATTAAGGTTGTCAAGTGTCCGGGTAGTTCAAAGTAATAAATAAAATACAAAACACTAATAATACAACCAATTTTACAAAATAATGCCATTTATTAACGACATCATTCAAAGATAATTTATGTTGGAAATATAACCCCTCATTTAAATAATTGTATTGTATACTTCTGTAAGAAAATTAACACTTTATAATTATTTATGGATCACATCTATAAAATGAACCGACACAAGTAACGTTAAAATAAGTGTGGGATCAAGTAATATGTTGCTTCAATTCAATTTTGGAACTTCCTCATTCAGTCTGTTTGAGTAATTTTAATACAGGTTTGTTGATTTGTAATTGATCATATGGTCATTGGTTATGGGTTCCAAATTTTAATATTTCTACTGTCGTAAAACAAATAAAACATTTGTGAACACAGTGTGCTATCAAACCCATAACCCTATATCAATATATTATTTCTGTAAAACTACAGCAAATATAAATATAATAGAATTCTACGAATATCTAAGAGTTACGTTGATTTTAAATGTTTTTTTTTTTTATTTTTTGTTTAACCTATACACAAATAAAACTTATGGTATACATACTATTACTGTCAGAATACGATAACGCAATAAAAAGTAAAAAACACATTGTTTTAAACTAATACGACTTAAATATGATATATAAAAATGAAACATGAGAGATTATAGTAGTGAAAGGACGACACAACTATTTTTACGCTTCTCTATGGGACTTGGCTGAGCTTTTATGTTGACTAACTATCAGTAGGATGTATCTATATCCATTAGTATTCGAAGGATGGCCCACATAGGACTATAGAAGGAAAGGCAGTAAGTGGCTAGATCAACTATAAGACTTTTTGTACATGGTATTAAAATATGATAATATTTCTTAAAGCTAGGGGTTTCATGCGAGGGGAATAATAGGTATCCTGTATATGATATTAAACTTTGCTGGAGTGAATAATTTTTGCTTTGATTACACATCCAATTTACTTTGTAGATTATAATCGTTTTACTGTTAGAAGGAAAGTAATATGGGCTTAGTAAATGGAAATAAACCGTCTGGTAAATATTGTGTTGCGAGGTAGAAATGTAAGTGTTCGTGACAAAGTCAATTTCCGGGAATTATTTAGGCCAATTGGGTAAAGATTCCTATCTGTAATCCTCTTGGCTGGTTTTTAGCCACTCCCTATCCATATCCTTAGCAGTTATTTATCATCTACCCATTTAAGAACTATACTGTCTACATAGTCATCTTTGATTATAGATATAAAATATAAAAATATAGTTTGATTATATTAATAGATTAAATAAGAAAGAAACATTTTTATACAAGAAAAAGGTAAATTATTAATATAAATGAATTATAATAGTGCCTCAAAATAAGTCAAATTAATATAAAAAATAAACAGTTTAAGTTGTCATTAAAACCATCTGAATGTATATTTGCAAGAAGTAAAACAAATTAGAACCAAAAAAATAATAAATATTCTATTAATTAATATACTACCATCCAGGAGAATATTTAATCTAGGAACTAGCACTATAGTACAAGGTAAGCGACAATGTTTCCGTGTAACAGTGATCCGGTCTAATGTATCATTGATATCCGTGTTAGAAGTCATTACCACCAATCCACAATATGCCTATCAATAGTAATCTGTGATGTAGATCTGGAGTAGAATTGAGTACACAGGCTATACCAGATAATAATCACGAGAAACGCATTAAAATGAAACTAAATTTACATAAACATAATAAACTTAAATGAATTTAATATAATTCTAAAGGCATCCTTATTACTGCTGTATAAAAAACTCCTGTATAGAAAGAAAACCCCTTAAATGTAAAGGATAAAGTATAAAAGTGGTATTACATTATCTTAAAATTCTAATGTATGGTCACCGCACTGGTCTTAATTGTTTAAAAATTATAATTATTACCTTAACAATGGCCTTTATTTCAGGCTTTATTGATGCTAGAAGGGATTATTTTCATGTTCACTACATTGTTCCTCAAACCCAGAATACGAATACCTTGGAAAGAGTTCAAGTAATGGTTATAGCTATTAATGTTTTAGGAATACGTCCGGAATACATTAGAATACATACATTTGTTAGTTTTTTTAACACCTCCTACAATAAAGTTATTGTAAAGTCACAGACAACAGCCATTAATCTTAATATTGGTAAATTTTCATTAAAGTCTGACTTATGAGTTATTTTGAGACGAATAAACTGGTATTTGTGTCTGAATATAGTGCACGTAATTATAATAATAATTCTAATACTGATTTTAAAATATATTATAAAACATACATTTGTGTGCTACGAGTATAGAACATAAATGTCTTTGGATAACAGTTTGAATCTAACGTATTTTACTAGTGCAATTTATTTAACTGTCTATACTTTGTTATTGGTGCTCAAGAGTATTTAGATTATATCTGATCAACGGTTGAACCAGAGTGAGTGCATCTATCTATTAGTTCTTAAATTCTATTGTGTAATCTTTACATAATTTAATTAATTTTTCAACCCTATTTCACTTACCGTTGAGAGTGCAAACGATCTCCAGCTGTCATCATCACTCAGCAAGTCATAGACAATAAAATTCAATCAACTGAATCCCAATAGCTTGGCATGTTATTTATGCATGTAGCCTGTATATTTTAAATTCGCTTCGCCTCCCTTAGTATGGTTGTTTGACGAGTTTGTTATCTCGTTTCTTGTAGCTCCTCACTGCTTTAGAACATAGTGAGTACTTAGTGTCGATAAATGTGTGTGTCAGCGTACTTACCAACTCATACTGCAATAATTATTGCCCCACTGCATCAACAGTTAAATGTTGTAAACAATATCAGACCTTTCCATTCTTCTCCAGTCCAGCTGTCAATAACAAAGTCAAAGTCAAGGTCAAAGTCAAAGTGTTTATTTGTCAATTAACAATTAACATTGCATGACAATGGTCAATAATTTACAATAATAATAAAAACAAAAGATAAAATAACTAAACATCTTATTTGTACATTAGATAATCTCTTACAGAGTAAAACTCTCCATCAATCAAAAAACACTTAAGTCTTTTTCTAAATTTGCTAACAACAGTTTCTGCTTTTATTTCCAGTGGGAGACTATTAAATAATTTGATTGCTTGAAAAATATAACTGGTTTTCAAAAAATGAGGTACGGTGTTTTGGTACAGGTATACAGATGGAGTTTCTTAAGTTGTAAATGAGTAGGAGAATCAGAGGTAAAAATGTGCATATTTTTCTTAAAGAAGGTTAAGGTTTCGAGTATGTATAGGCTTGGGAATGTAAGAATTTTGTTTGATCGGAAAAAACCCCTGCATGATTGACTTCTTGCCAGCCCTAATACAATCCTTAGAGATTTCTTCTGCAAACGAAAGATGTATAAGGGTCTTTGTGTTTTTTCAGAGCCCCATATTGGAAGTCCATAAGCAAGATGTGGGTAAATGCACCCATAATAGCCAGCCAGAAGAATTTCAGTACTAGAAAAACTGGAGAGTCTACGTAATAAAAATATGCCGCTGCATAATTTCCACACACCTTGTCCATGTGAAGGTGAAAGTTCAGGCTTGAGTCCAAAATCACACCCAAGAAGTTTTGTAAAATTGTGACGAGTTAATAACGGAATCGCCTAAAATAATGGATGAACTTCCACTATCACCATTCATGGGTGCTCTAATATTAAAATCCAGGAATGTCGTCTTTGCAGTGTTCACAGTAAGGTGATTTTCTTCCATCCATTGAAGAAGACAGCTGCCTTGTACAAAAATATCATATTCCAGGTTTTTCCCTATTTTTATGTGACATATTGAAAGATGTGTCATCAGCAAATAAGCACAGATTTCCTCCGCCCACACTAGATGAGATGTCATTAACAAATAATAGGAATAAGACTGGGCCAAGGACAGAGCCTTGGGGTAACCCTGACTTCACTGTTTTTCACAGAGGATACTCGATGACTCAAGCAACCCAGAGTGGTCAACAAAGGGAATTTCAACTACCTGGCTACGCCCCCCCATCAAATATGAAGACACCCAGTCAAATGCGGCACCCCTAATTCCAAGGTTTTGTAGTTTGCATAACAAGAGCCCATGATTGACAACATCGAAACGCTTTTCGGAGATCCAAGAAAACACCAAACGAATGCTGACGTTCATCCAAGGCAATAGAAACATGATTGATGAAGTCAAAAAACGGCATCAAGTGTCGAGAAGCCACGTCTGAAGCCAAATTGCTTTTCAAAAATGACATTATTATGCGATAAAAACGACAGTAAACGAACAAGATACAGCTTTTCCAAGACTTTTGAAAACGTTGATAGGATAGATATGGGCCTATAGTTTTCGATGTCATATGGGCTTCCCTTTTTCAGTAGTGGTTTAACTATTGCTTGCTTTAGAATACATGGAAATACACCACTTTCGAAGGTAGCATTCGCAATGTGGGCCAAAGGCCAAGCCAGCTGCTCAGCAACATCCTTCAGAAGGCTAGAAGACATCCCATCAGCCCCTGAGGTGTGGCCCGGGCTTTAAGGATTTTACTACTGCGATTACTTCCCGAACATCTGTTGGCCACAGGAAAAGTGAAGGTACAAACTGTCCGCATCGCATGACACACTCGTTGTGGGTCGTCAACATTCCAAGAACCGCCTCCAAGACGTTCGCCCATCTGGGTGAAGAAAGAATTAAACTGACATGAGATAACAGTCGGATCGACCACTAAGGAACCACTTTCATTCTTAATGGAGTAAACAGGTAAAATCCTTAGACTTTTTTGTTGGGCTGAATGTCCTTAATGATGTTCCAAAACGGCCCTGTTTTTGTTCTTGGCCTTCGTGATGTGTTTATAAACCAAACCCAGCCTTAGCAGAGCGAACTCTAGTCCGAAACTGTTTCTTAAGATCACGGTAAGATTTTCGCAAGGGATGTCCAGAACCAAGGTGTTTCGTCAGAGAATACATAGTGATCACCTTCTCTTGGAGCTGAAGCAAATCTTTATTGAAAACCACCTTCGTAAAAGATTTGGTTTTCTGGTATTTTACCTTCTTTATAGGAGCAATTAAATTAAAAAAATATGAAAAAGTAGATAGGAAAAGTGAGAACTTGGAGTTCACATCTTGTGCACTAATAAACATTAGCCCACATTTCATTTGCCAAGTGTCTTAAAACATGGATGCTGTTATCTGAAATTTGACGTTTGAGTTTGAACTTAGGAGTATTTATCATAGGAGACGCATTAACCTTGAGATCAACCAACCTGAGCATGGTGGTCCGATACTGCCGTTATGACAACTTGAGTGACCAGCTCACTTGGATTGATGTTCGTAAAGATGTTGTCAATTAGTGACGTAGACCCATTAAACTCCCTGGTATACGATTTTACTGTATCACTAAGCCCAAAAGAAGTAATGAGATGAGACAGTTGTCTGGCAGTTTCATTATCAGAACACATGTCAATATTAAAATCACCAGCAATAAGAACCCTTACGCCAGATTTCAAAATAGAACTAAGACAATCAGTTAAAGAATTAAAGAACAATTCAATGTTACTGAAATCTGAATGTGGAGGTCTGTAAACAGAGATAACTAAATATTGAGAACCGCTTAAATCCACTGAAACACTGGCCAGCTCACAAGAACCCTCCTTGCAAAATCTCGAAACGTCAACAGCATGACAATGCCTCAGACCCCTCGTGAACCAAGATGCACACGCCACCTCGCCCCCTTAACGGACCGACAATAACTGGACACGACCCTAAACCCAGACAAAACAAAAATATTCATCTCTGATTCTCTCAGAAAGTGTTCTGAGAAACATAGGATTTGAGGCGAGAGCAGATCCACCATAACCTCAATCTGGGCCAGTTTAGGCATAAATACCCTGGACATTTTGATGTACCAGCCTAAGAGTGTCTAGGTGATCGCCTTCATGCCTCCCGTACGACCCGTTTCCCGAAGAAGCTATTGAACCGCACAGGAAGAGGGCTTCACGGGAAATCTCTGGTGAAGGATCACGGGGAAACCCAGTAGTGGGCCCACAGGAAGGCACAAAAGGATTAGGAGCGACAGGGAAGGGCTGCAGGGCATTGCTAGAGAGGAATGGGAGCCTCCGAATCGGAAAGTGAGCGTTTAGAAGTAGATTTTAGTAACGTGGAGAGCATAATGTGGCCCAATTCAAAGTTGCCACTCCTATTTAGGTGCCTTCCGTCTATAGCAAGGTGGTGCCTACGAATACAATTGTACAGAGATCAATAAATTCAACATTAAAGTTGTTACACATCAAAAACAACTGCTCGTTAAGATAATCTAGAGCTATGTCATTGATATCCCGACGCCTTAAGAATGCTATTTAAAATTATCTTAGCATTAGGAAATTTCAGTCTTACAAGTATACAGCAGCTCAGCCATCCTGTGCAAAACCTCTTTCTTGCCACAACCACCATCATATCCAGCCCCACCATTATAACCCATAGCCACATCATTTGTGCCGACATGAATATAAATAACCGGTGGCTGGACTTGAACATAATCTTTAAGTTTTCTCTTTATGTTTAAAATTTTTGCACCAGGATTTACATCAACAGTAGCTCCCCTATATACACATTGTTTACTTGAAAATCTTAGTAACGAATCCCCAATAACCAGGCAACTTTTCAAGGTAGACGTATACATATTATTACGTATTATTTACAACATTGGGACTACTCTTTTTATGTATAGAATCTCTATTACTATTTAAACTATTTACATTTTTTTCTTAGGCTAAGGTGGCTCTCCGTGAGTTCAGGGTCCTTACTTGACTTACAATTACGACACCCGTTTGTCGTTTGCTACTATTAGATTGCCTAATGACAGACATCCGTTAACAAGCACCATCAGCAGATTTATAAAGAGAAACAATCCCTGTCACTCTGAAATCCACAGCCTTTTAGTTCTCAAACATCTTCACTACTCAAAAAAATCAGCATTATAACTAATACCTGGTTTCCGGCTACTGTTGGTGGATCGAGTAGCTAGCGGTGGTCGGTGCAGTATATTGGTAAAGAAGTAAGAATTTGATATGGCAAACCTTGCCGATAAATCTGTTTGCATAGTCTGCTTCAAAAAAGTGATTGACAAAGGGGTGGGATGTGATTCGGCTTGCAAACGTTGGTTTCACCCCGATTCCGTCAAGATTCCTGCCGGTGAATACAAGAAGATTGCTGATGGTACTACTAGAACTGGTCTTGTGGTCGCGTTGATTGTGTAGACTCACAGTCCGTTAGACCCGTGTCTGCTCAAATATGTGATCTGTCCTCGAAATTTGATCGTGTTATTAATAAACTGAATTTGCTTGATGGCCTGTCACAGGGAATAGAGGATATAAAATACGAGCTATCCAGCATTAAAGCTTCTATTGCTGAATTGGAACCTCGAGTCTCTGCTAATGAGTCCAAGATAACTGCTTTACAGCAAGACGTCCAATCACTTAAAGATTGCCCTCAAACTGAAAATCTAGAATCAATACTGGAGGAATCTAATAACAGAGCTCGTCGTGCCAATAATGTTATTGTGTATAGCTTATCTGAAAGCAAAAGTGGCGATGTGGCTATGAGAGTGCGTCACGATTCAGATAAGGTTCAAGCCTTGATTAATGCCTTCTGTCCATCCCTAACTGATCTTACCCTCAAGTGCTACCGTATTGGTGCTGCGACTAATAAAAAGGTGCGCCCCCTAAAACTCATTCTTCCTACTCTACAGGCTGTCATTGTGTTCTTGAGAAACTTTGATGAAAACGCCCTTCGTGGCATCGATCCCGACTTTGCTGATGTAAGAGTGTCAAGAGATCGCACACCCCGTGAACGTGATCATCTCAACAACTTGAGGGACCAGCTCAAAGTGCGCTCAGAGAAGGGAGAGAAGAATCTCACTATAATGTACGTGAATGGAACGCCGAAGATAGTGAAGCAGGCTTCAAAAAACTGAGCGTCGTAGTCACCAGTGTCTACTATCAGAATGTCAATGGGTTAAGAACTAAAATTCAAGATATCGAACAGTCCATCCCTGTTTCTGTATACGATATTGTAGTCTTGACTGAGACCAATCTGAGTGAAGACATATCCTCAGCCGAGCTCGGCCTCTCTAATTTCAAAGTATTTCGTTCTGATAGATCTTCTGCCGCAAGTTCCAAATTTAGTGGTGGTGGAGTATTGGTGGCTGTGAAAAATTCAATAATGGTTACCGAACTTAGTCCTTGTATTAGCACAACTGAATCTGTATTTCTTCAAATTAACAAGACATCGTTAAGTCCATCCATGTTTATTGCTGGACTTTACATACCACCAAATAAACTTGCTGAACCCTACTCGAACTTCTGTGACATTATTGAAGAGTTTTTGAGTACTGGTCCTGATTATGATGTGGTACTGCTGATTGATGATTTTAATCTCCCTGATGTTAATTGGTCTGACATGTCTCCACCTGCCAGCAATAAGTCATTTCAGCTATTGCGCGACCTGATGTACTTGCACCGACTGTATCATATTAATAGAGTCCTTAATGCTCGAGAGGTTATGCTTGACCTTGTATTCAGCAGTGATGAGAAGTGTGTCGTCTCTCCTGCCTCTGATCCTGTCTTGCATTCTGAAGCTGCTCATCCTCCTCTTCACATCGGGGTACCCGTACAAACCTGTGGGTCGGTGTCCAATGTCGCAAAGAATTATAACTTTATGCGATGCAACACTCAGGAAGTTTAAAACGAGCTTAGTCTTTGCTGTGGTGAGGTGTTTTATCATATACCTGATAGTCATGATTTTTTTGATAAGTTTCAAAAGACCATTCATGATATTGTTCTGAAGCATACTCCGTTGAAGAAAGGCGGTGTGTGTAGATTTCCATCATGGTTTTCTCCTGAGTTGAGGTGTGCTGTCGTGTGCAAAAAGATCTTGCACAGAAAATACAAGGCTACTGGTAACTATGGGCATTATTTAGAATTCCAGAGGGCCCGACACCATTGTAAGAAGCTGAGTGACCTTTGCCATGCAACATACATGGAGCGAGTTAACAACACTCTATTCCCGTAAATATCAAGGCTTTCTGGAGTTTTGTCAGGAACTTGAAATCTGAGTCTACCAGAGCAAATGAATATTTCTCGGATGATCAACGTGAATCTAGTCCTGAGGGTATATGTAACCTATTTGCTGATTATTTTACATCCGTATATAGACCTTCGGTTGACCTCATCCCTCAGTTTGACTTCTCCACCCAGATCAATATGTCGTCTTGTTCGTTTAAGGTTGAGGATGTGGAGAGAAAACTTTCTTCATTGGACACTTCCAAGGGAACTGGGCCTGACTTGATTCCTCCATCCGTCTTGCGCTTCTGTGCTCCTATTATTGCGCCTCAACTTACAGTTATCTTCAATAGATTACTTGAGGATGGTATATTCCCTGATGGACTTAAGAGCTGTTTTATTGTGCCGATTCATAAGTCGTCTGATCCTTCTGATGTCCACAATTACCGACCTATTGCTATTCAGCCAGTTCTGGGGAAGATTTTCGAAATCTTAGTTATTGACTATGTGAGCTTCCAATTCAAAAATATCATAGCGCCGCAGCAACATGGCTTTGTCCGGGGTAGGTCAACAGTTAGCAACTTGGTTGTTCGTGTGGATTAAATTTTGTCTGCCTTCTCGAGTGGCGTCCAGGTCGATAGTGTTTATATTGATTTTGGCAAAGCTTTTGATGCTATCAGTCATGGGCACCTTCTGGCCAAACTTCACGGTTATGGTATATGTGGCAGTCTACTTTCTTGGTTTCACTCCTACTTGAATGATAGAACTTTCCTAGTTAGTTTCGCTGGCGCCCTGTCAAGACCTTTCACCGCCACTTCTGGTGTCCCTCAGGGGTCACGCCTGGGCCCCTTTCTCTTCAATCTCTATATTAATGACTTGGTCAAGTCATTAAATGTTGACTGCCTAATGTTTGCGGATGATTTCAAGGTCTTCCGTGCTGTTAGGGACCCTTCTGACACTGAGAGACTGCAGATGAACCTATGCTTAATTGAGAACTGGTGCATCACTAACGCTATGAGCATAAATACCGCCAAATGTTCACTGGTTTCTTTCACTCGCTCTGCCCAACCTCTTGTGGTATCTGACTACGTGCTCAATGGAACTGTACTATCTCGCAGTACAATCGTCCGTGATCTGGGTGTCGTCTTCTCTGCATATCTTAGCCCTGATAAGCATATTAACTTCATCTGCGGCAAAGCCCTACGAATGCTCAACTTCATACTAAGAGCTTCAAGGAGTGATCTTGGCATTGTGGCGTTGAATATCCTATATAAGTCCTTGGTAAGGAGTATACTTGAATACTGTTCTGTTGTCTGGTTTCCTTATCAACACAATCACATTGAACGTCCAGACAGGATCCAGCGACGCTTCGTCCGAGCTGTCGGTGTTAGGCTGGGTCACAACTATTTTGATATACCCATTGATCTAGTTGAGGCCTCTCTTGGACTTCTCCCTCTGTCTACTAGAAGGCAACAAGCTGATGCTCTTTTCCTATGGGGAGTTCTTCGTGGCACGGTCGATTGTTCTGACCTACTCTGTCGCATTGATCTACGAGCTTCAAGATTGACCCGCTCATGTAACCTGTTTTTTGGTCGGTCGCACCCCACCAACTACATCATGCACGGTCCCCTTCCACGTTTACATCGACTGGGCAACCAGCTGTGTCGCCAGTTCGATTTCTTTGATGACAGCCAATCTGTGATCAGAGGAATCTTCCAGAGTCGGGTTCCCCGGTGAATGTTTGTTTTCCGGAATGGAGTTCTCCTATATAAATAAATAAATTATTATCTAGAGCTTACTTATTGTTTTATGTTTATGTATGTTATCGTTGTTTCTTGTCATTGTTATGTTAGCTATTGCTATTATTGTTAATACTATTATTGTTATTATTATTTATATTGCTTTCCTCGTATGACCTCTATTTATTGAATTGTTGTTTTAGTTTATTAAGTTTGGTTATTGATTTAGCTTATTGTTGGTTGACGTGCTCGCAACATGTTATTGTTTTGTTCTTTATTGATACCTTTGTATTGTTTTTCTATAATTTGTATTGCCATCTTAATATCCTTATCTGTAAAATGGTGTATTACCGTTGATAAATAAATAAACATAATGCTCGTATTTACGTGCGCGTGTTTAAGAGCTGTGTTTAATTCCGTGAAAGGCGTCATGCAGGGATGATAATGCATACACCCCGCGGAGCGGAATTTCATAATATTAGATATCTTATAAAGTACCGTTCATTAAAATTGCCACCTATAGTGCAGCTATTGCAGCTTATAATGTAAAATCAGTCATTTTCAGTCCTCTAGAGCTTTTGAATGATGCCTTTTAAATTTATTGAAAGATATAAAATAAAGTGAAGAAAAGTATTAAATTAATTTCTACAAAAGCGGTCTTTCAGGTATCACCGAGAATATGATATTTTTAACTAACAATGTGTCCTTTTTGAAAATAAGACTTACGTAAAGGTTTATAGGAGTTGAAGGAAAATATTTAAAAAGAAATTATTACAAATTATTACTAGCCTTTATATTTTGCACGATTTGTTTAAAGCTGAATTGTTCAGAGATTTAGGTTACGAACCACAGACGCAGATGTTTTGAAATTGCTCTACAATTAATTACAAGTCAGTATATAATTTAGTCTTAAAGATTAATAATAATAAACATTCCTTTATAATTAATGTTTAATAAAATAAAAAACATCATTCCTGATTGTTGCTTGGTTTACTACTCAATGTTAGTATTTATTTAAAAAACCTATACTCATTAGTTTCCTTAGTCTATTTTGAAGAACATTTTAAGTTTTAATTCACATAGCCTATCCTAATCCAATTCTTGGATTTATATTTATGACAAATAATACTTTTTTCCTTTTATAACAGCGCTTGCAAATATAAGATTTCAGGACATCGTTGTTTGAAAAAGACTTTGTACTAGATTCACTATATTAAAACCTTTCTTTGAATATTTATACATTAAGAAGATCAAAGTAAAATGGTTAGCTTGCCTTCTTCGAAGATTTTAATTGATGATGTCATAACCTTCGTATATAACCGTTACCCATGCCAGAGTCCTAACAAGTAACTCATTATCATTTTTCTAGTAAAAACACAGATATTTTGGTGGATGGGTATATATTTATGACGTGATCTGATCTTAAAATTAGAAGGTCTAACATTTTGAATAATTTAATTACAGTTTGATCTTTAACAACGTTAACCTTTTAAAAGCCAACGTGTCCTTCGCGCGGGCCACGCCCGCATGTATGCGAGCGAGTGTAAGGGTTTGGAATTTCGCGCCTTACTCCGTCATAGACGATCGGAAATACTTCTTGTTTGGTACGGAAATTTTCGGGAGATTTCGGCAATTCTCGTGAAATATTTTGTTTTCGTCTCAATATGGTTGCATCACTGCAAGTATCAATTTTCTTATGGTCACCAGCTGTCACAACTGATGTTGCATAGTTTTCTGTGTATTGATGAGTTTGTTTGTATACAAAGTAAAATATCTTCATGAAAACTGAAATAAGACGACATAAATGAATACATTAGTCGTGATAACTTAAGTGAATTGTCAGAAGATGATAGAGAGAGTGACAGTGATGGTGAAATAGAGTCAGATAGTTTACCAAATGTTGTAAGTGAGGTAAGCGACTTTGCCATCATTCCAGGGCCAAGTGGCGACAGATCCATTACAAATGAACCTAGGTTATATGAAAGTAATAATATCAATTTAATTTAAAATAACATATGTATTGATGAAAACATCTATCCGGCCCTTGAAACAGTTAGACCTGCTGAGCATAACCTAACTCAAACTCGTAAATTACCTAGGCCTACAACGGAACAAACTAACAGAACTAGGCCTAAACAAAATATTGTGTTTCCATGGGATCATGATAACAATTTCTCTCCGAACCTATTTCATTTTAACAGATCTGAAGCTTTATAATTTATTACAATTTTATAATATATAATTTTATGAAACCATAAAACAAAAATAAGTTTTTTATGTCATTTTGCTAAAAAACCCGTCCTGTGGGTATCACCAGTAGATATAAAACATAGCTGTTAAAAGGTTTAACAGTTTCCTAATATATAATTTCTTAGAATACGAGACTTCATTTAAATATAATAATAAACTACCTCTTTTTAATTTATGTCGAAAGAAAGATCATTGCTTCTAACAATTTTTTCAGTGGCAACTTTCAGGTCTTTACACTTGAAATTATTTTAATAATATTGTTTTATTGCGTTTTGATGATCCTGTAAAGGTAGTCGTATCAGGGATTTGATTGTGAAATTATTGTTGGTCATTCGTGGAATCACATGGATTGGCATTAACCATCATAAAAATTTATGCTGCTACAAAACCTGTTCCGATTTATTGTCCTTAGTAAAATAGGTAGGACTAAGAACATTTATACAAGAGGTTATCCATCGACCTTTATATTTTTACGTGTTTTGCTGTTTTATTGAAAACATAATAATTCATATTGCTGTTAAATGGATTAATAAGATGTCAAAAACACGAATCGGGCTTTGAGCCAGATTTACTGAGTGTCGGGGATATTTTACTTTGTGTAGTTGGCAATAGTACAGCAATAAGTCTTTTTAGGAAGCTGTTGATATTTTTACCAAACATAATTTAGCTATTAAAACTGTGGTCACCTTAAAATCTTAAATATATTTCAGCAATGGAGTTTTTCGTTAAGCACCAAATATACTCTCAATATTATTGTGGGCCAAAAGTTAGGTACACTTTTCCTTATAACAAGAAGTTTACTTAATCTCCTGGATCAAAATTCAAACCTATCTTCTAAAACATTCAAGTAGCAACTTTATCCTGTGCTCAAGGAGTTTTGGTTTTTTCCATATACTCGTAATCACAATAATTGAAGATCCCGACTGCTCTAACTACATGATCTGTTTGTATGTCAGCCCGTATACTTATCTGTGGGATTAGCCTAAAAAATATCCCAATGACCTGACACTTATAACAATGCTTCTTTTTAGTCGATAGAAAACAATTTAATTTGGAGTTCAAAGGTCAAAGGGCAGTCCGTCTGGCTTTCTGCATATACAGGGTGATTCATGAAGATCTCCCCCCACTTCTACAGCACATTTTACTAGTAAAAATGATGAAAAAATGTGTTATATAAAACATAGGTCCGAAAACGCTTCGTTAGCGAGTTACAGCTAGCGAAAGATTTCGCCTGAATTCCTGGGTAAAGAGTAAAATAAAGCCATACTGAACTTTTGGAAAGCTTAATTAAGTAAGAAATATTGTGGATTCTTATGCATTTTTATTACCTGATAAAGCTAATAAAATAGGTTTCAGAACTGTACCTGTAGTAGTTTTTGAGGGATTCAGGGTTAAATGCAAAAAATTGGAGCACGAAACAATGTTTTTTTAAGTTTGATGTACATATAACTTTGTTAAATTGTTAATAAATACATAAAATCGACAAACATTAATTGTAGAGAATTTTAATTCGGAGAAAATTGATATAACCAAAGTCTAAAATAAAAACAGAACATAAGTACCAAAACATCGATTTTATTCAGTATAATACATTACTAGTTTTTAAGCAAAATTAAATCAAGTTGGGCCAACCGTAACGCACCTTTTTATAATAGATGTTCGAAAATGAGGCCATCATTATTAATACATTTTGCAGCACGTTTGTGTATTGCTTTTGTTGCGTTTCTTAATTTTTTCAGGACTTCCCTGTATCTGCACAGCCGAATCCATAATACGGGCAATTAATTCATCACGAGAATTCACTTTTGTCTTGTATACAATGTTTTTCATCCATCCCCAGATGCAATAATCCAATGGAGATAGATCTGGTGATCTTGGTGGCCAAGGGTGAGGCCCTCCACTACCAATCCAGTGTCCAGGACATTGATGATTTAAGTAAGCAGAAACGGCACGTGAAAAGTGGGGAGGTGCTCCGTCATGCTGGAAGTACAAACTTTGTCTGAGATGTAAAGGAACATTCTTTAACAGCTGCGGCAACTCTTCTTGAAGGAAATGCAAATAGAACTCAGCATTTAGGCGTCCAGGTAATATGAAAGGTCCAATCAGCCGATTGTGCAAAAGGCCACACCAGACATTGACGCTAAATCGGTGTTTAAAAGTTCTGTTCCACTACCTCATGTGGATTTTCTTCTGCCCATGAGTGTTCATTGTGCAAGTTTATTGACACCATCCCGAGTGAATTGTGCCTCATCCGTAAACAAAATACGCTTGTAGAGTTGATTATTATTAATATTCAAAAAGTTTCAAAACTCCAAGCGAAGCGGACCATCCTCTAGCTGTAGATGTTGAACCTTTTGTTTATGAAACGGATAAAATTTGTTTCGATTAAGTGACCTCCACACCGTTGACTGCGAAACTCCTATCCGCCTAGAAATACGTCGTGTACTTACACCTGGACTGCGATGAACAGCATTAATAACAATATCATCACCAAGTTGGACAGAGCTCGTTCATAATTGGTTCTAGTACTTGGTAGTGATCCTGTTTCCCGAAGAGTACGAAAAGTTCCTGAAATTGTTTTTGGTATCTGGAATCCTCCTATTAGGGTAACGTAGTTCATATTCTTCTACAGCAGCTCTAGCATTACCATTACAGTAACCCAAAATAAAAACCATATCAGCGTATTCCTCTGATGTGAATAAGTAAGTCATCTTTTCGCTGAATAAACAATCGAATTATAACTCACAGAAAAATTGCATTTAATAACACGATTCACAGAACCCGATCTCCTGCTGTAGCTTGCAAAACACCACTAATACACAGTTCTAACGTAACAGTACAGAATACCATTGTTGATCAGCTGTTATTCGTGCGTTACCAACTTAGAAATTAATAAAACAAAAAACTGCATTTCGATGATTAGTAAACAATAATGGAAAATGTTTGCTTCATTTATTTTCGAACATTTGATGTAAATTTTTATTAAAAAAAATACAACGTAATAAAACATGATATTTTTATTTACAAACAAATTTATTTAACAGTTAATCTTGTTTTCTCAATTTATATCATCATTAAGGAACAAACATTTTGTTTTTGTTTTATTTTAAACTAAATACCGTACGGTATTTCTTTACAGCTAGTAGTGTATTATACTGAATAAAATCGAATGTTTTGGTACTTATTTCTGTTTTATTTTAGACTTTGATATATATCAATTTTCTCATAATTAAATTCTCTACAATTAATGTTTGTTGATTTTATGTATTTATTACCAATTTAACAAAGTTATTGTACATCAAACTTAAAAAAACATTGTTTCGTGCCCCATCTTTTTGCATTTAACCCTGAATCCCTCAAAAACTACTACAGGTACAGTTTCTGAAACCTATTTTATTAGCTTTATAAGGTAAAAATACATAAGAATCCACGATATTTCTTACTTAATTAACCTTTCCAAAAGTTCAGTATGGCTTTATTTTACTCTTTACCCAGGAATTCAGGCCGAAATCTTTCGCTAGCTGTAACTCGCTAACGAAGCGTTTTCGGACCTATGTTTATAAAACATTTTTTCATTATTTTTACTAGTACAATGTGCTGTAGAATTGGGGGGAGAACTTCATGAATCACCCTGTATTGTTTACCATCGGTGCAATAATTAAGGATATATAAAAACAAGGAACTTGAAACTTGGTATGTAGGTTCCCATTGGTCAAACAAACAATTTTTGTTATTCAAATGTAATTATCTTTTCGGAATTTGTGAACATATTGCGTCTACGCTTGCATATACAATATATATATAACAAGAAAAAGAAATATATAAATATGCTTATATGTGTGTATATAAATAAAATAAATACAAAAATACTTATTATAACCTGTATTATTTAGAGAAAGGCATTATCAAGATTGATCAAATGTGTAAAGCGATGTAAATAACAGAAAAAAACTGAATATAAAAATATATTAGACTCTGACAAAAAAAACATAACAATAGGTTTGATTGTGAGTTAAACATTATAACGTTCACACTGGAACAAACCTTGTACCATTATCATTACAGTTGCAAAATATTATAAAAGAGAATTATAAAAATGAACATCAAATTAAACCCATTAACATTGTTTCTCCAATAGTTATAGCTAAACACATGATATCACAGGTAAAAAGTATGTTTATAAGGCAGTTGGTTACATAATGTGTTCCTTTCCAAATTTGCTGTTTGTATTGTCGTTTAAATTGACAGATAGCAAAAGGATTTTTTGGACATTCCTTTCTTATCAGAACTTAAAGATCATCTACATCGATTAAGATTTATAAATAATCAAACAAAGTTATTTTGTAAATACGATTCTTTTGTATAGCTAAATTAATAAATTGTAATTCTGTTATTACACGAAATTAAATTTTGGATAGAAATCCTTATACAAATGGAACTGTAAAATGAATTTACACAAGGGTAAATCCAGGCTTTTTAATAAGAAGATGAATAACAGGCAATGTTTGACATAGGCGTTTGGCAGTAAATACGTTGAAAGGTGAAATACATGGTCCATTGCGTTTGAAGCAAGGGAAATATCACGTTTCCATGCATATCATTTTCAGCTGTACCTTAGTATTTATAATCATTATTAGAGTTTCATAAAAATATTTTAACTTATTTAAAAAAATAGTTTTAAATTAAAATAGTAATGTAAATAAGCGTGTATTTGTGACTTTTGTATTAGTAATTATTTTACGTGAATCTTTGACGTTCCTGTTTGATCATTAAACTTAATTCTTTATTTTCCTTTATGAATACTAAAATGAGCATTCTTTATTTATTTTTATCGTGAGTAATTATTCGAAGAGTTAGGAATAATTTATACCTGTTTGGCTTTCCATCTGCCTGCGCACAATATCTTAAGGACACAACTAGTAATTTAGGAAGAAGCTTCACTCGTATTCAAGTATTATTGTCTTCGATCATGTAATAACTAGTATATTTTACAACCATATGCGATATCAACATGCCACTTAGTAACACACGTTGTCTACCAGTGAGATGTAATTATAAATTTGTCTTTTGTGGGCATACAATTTAGCATGAAACTCCATTTCTACATGCACAAAGATGAGTTCTGTGAAGATGCACAACCATTCATAGGCTGAAAGTTATTGAAGGCTTTCAGTAAAAAGCTAGAGTGGACATCTCAAGAATGACATGACCTCCGGACTTGGAATTTCTCATGGAAACCCAATGAAGCTCTTTCCGTAAAGCATGCTCTTTTAGGTACGCCTTCGTTAGATAATTATAAGATATACCTGACTGACCGTGCAACCAGGATAAAAGAAAACTAGTTTCCTGTAACTAGTGTGGAAATGTCTAAACAGATAGTTTATTACATTATAAGTTTTTAACTGCTAAGTACCTCGATTTAAGTCTCTGTTAGGACAAGATTTTCCTATACCGTGCTAAAATAGTTCTATTTTTACTGAAATCGTCTGATCAATGAAATGGAATAATTAATTATTCGAATGAAAATTCTACAATTTAAGTCGTGTTTATAAAAAATTGCAGCATCCAATGTCAGTTCCCTATCCTTAAACTTCAATCTAAAATAGATTAAGGGAATGAAATATCTTTTACTGTTTATCGTTGATCTTAAAATTGTTTGGAATTCCACTGGAAAAATATGATCAAGGTGAACATCTATAATAAAATGAAACTGGGTGCAAAGCCACTAGTAACTTCTAGTATTAAAAGGATTGTTAATTATGTATTGTGACATTTCTCTACTTTAATGTGATTAGCAATAACATTTTATTCGAATAAAAGTAAATATCAGCAAAGGAAATAAACAAATCGGAATAGTCTTAAAAACTCCATTTATGGCCTATTTAGAAAATATTACATACTTTAAAAACATTGTAATGTGATAAAATTATAATTTCTTATTTACATGTAACATTAAGTAAGTAACATTTTAAATTTATTTACGTTTATAATACTGAAAGCGTAGAGTAACCTAAACACTGAAGATTCTCCTTATTTTAAATTGCTCTGTAATATCTGACAAGCAAAGGGTTTAACCGGATAATATATGAAAATAAATTTAATTTAATTTACCTTTACCTATTAACTTGAGCAAAATATAGATATGTAGTGCATGATTCTTATGTATAAAGAAAAGGTTTTTATTTACATTTTCCTCTAGATTTAAAGACTACAGTAAAATACTTATAAAATTATTTTTATTGAATTTGACCTTTTGGAGAAAGTAAAATATGCACTAGAAATATCATAGACCGGAATATACTACAATGCGACTTTTGGACGGAAAAAGATCTGTTCTGCGTACGTGTATATACTTGACCGCATTAACGCAATATATACTTCTTAAAAAACAAACGTACAAAAACATTGAGACCCATAAATATTTACTCATGAATGTGTTAAGTGAAAAGTTACGAACTCTGACTCTATAATTCCTCCACGCTGACCTCAAGTAGTTAATGCTACTGATATATTTTATCATAAAATACTTTAAAGAAGTTCAAGTTATTTCACTGTACTTATAAAACTGTTTCATTATCCAACAAGAGAGTCCCCAAACACAGATCTATGAATATTGTTAGTCTAAAATGATGTATTAGATTTATTTATAGTTTGCATGCTGTAATACAGGTTAAGACCCAATTACATTAAAGCAGTTAACAATTGTACACAATATAGTTCTTTCGTGGGTTTGCAAGGTCCATTTTCAGTACTTAAAATAATCACTGGATATCAAGTAGTATATAACAAATAAGTATAAATGACAGCAACAGCACAACAATCATTAGAGAAACATAACAAAAATGTGTACTTAAATGCAACGACTAAGTAATTTTATAAACACATGCAACGCCAAACATAATATAAAATACAAAGACTTGACCTAACAAATATATAAATATAATTAATAACAAAAACAGCACAATAATCATTTTAAGAATATAACAAAAATATATATTAAAAAAAATACAACAACTAAGTGATTCTATAACACATGCAACAATACAAATAATTTAAGTAACAACATACAAAAAATATATAAATAGATGGAACGGTTATTGTAAGATAAATTACAGTTAAATATTTGTGTGGAAATATTAGGCATACATTGTATTAATACTCTAAAAGTCAATATAAATAAGGTTTATCTTTTAATATCATCAGACAATTCTCCTTAAAAACATATTTTTATTCTGCAAATATATCAAGATTATTTCCTTCCGAAAGTATTAAATTGTGAGATCTCATCATCCGTAGCAGAGGCGAGTACGCGTGCGATACTGTCCGTATATGTGGCAGATCAAACATAATTTTACTCCTACTATTGAATCGCGGAACTCTAAACCTAAGAGTTTCCATACTGACCACGTCGTCCACCCGTCCTTGCACTAAGCCATGCAAAAACGCTTGCTCCATCACTGCTCTCCTCAGACCTAGACTCTCGAATTCAAACAGACTTAATAACTCCTCGTAATTAAATAAATAAGTATAAATATTAAAACATTTAAAGTAAAGATATCTTAAAAATCTCTGTTGTACTTTTTCTATGGCATCTTTGTGGACGGCATATGTAGGGTTCCAAACTATACACGCAGTCTCTAGTCGTGACCAAACCAGTGCCTTATATAGTGTAATAAATGTTACACTGTTTCGAAAATTTACTCCTTGTCTGATTATAAACCCTAGCATCCGACTGGCGGAAGAAATACAATTAGTAATATTGTCATTAAAAGACAAACTGCAATCAACAATGATTCCCAAATATTTCACTGAATCAACTCTAGACAAAAGTGTTCCATTTAAATAATAAGTCTTAATAATAGTCTTTGATCTGCTGAATGACATTACATGACATTTAGAAATATTAAATTGCATATTATTCTCCACCCCCCATAAAAATACACTGTCTAAGTCCTTCTGCAAATCATCGGCGTCAGATTGATCGGATATATACTTGAAGAGTTTTAAATCGTCAGCAAAAAGTATAGGGTTACCTGATACCACACGGTCACTTAAATCATTTATCATAATCGTAAACAAACAAGGTCCCAAGGTTGAGCCTTGAGGTACTCCAGATTGAACCGTAAAGGTAGCAGATAAATTATTTTTATAGAAAACATACTGTTTTCTGTTTATTAAATAAGATGCTAAAAGTTTTACCAAAGCGTCTGATACCCCATAATAATGCATTTTCTTCAATAAAATAAAATGATCTACTCTATCAAAGGCCTTGGCCAGGTCAAGGAATATGTTTAATATTAGAATATTATAATTATTAGGTCAAGGAATATTAGATTGGAATATTTTTAACTGATTAACTCTTAACTCAAGAGTGAAGTTACGTAACTTGAAAAGAATATTTTGATAATGTTCCTGTTTTTCATTAGGTTGCAATTTGTGAAGCGCGAGTAATTGCTAAAATTGAAAAATGTGCTTAAGTTCCGAGAAAACATTAAAACATTGTAAATAGCTGTTGAATAAGGCCTGTTCTGCATGCATGAGCTGGGCATCACTCTCTGATATTATTCAAAAGACCAAGTTTAGTATCAAAATAAGTAATTTATTATTTGATGTAATTCACTCCTAAATCATATTAATGTTCTCAATTATGACATTTTCTTCAGTGATTGGGATTCTTCGCAGTAATTTATACAATATTTTGTTTTGAAGTTTTCAAAAGATTTGAATAATAAAAATGTAAGATAGCCTTATTTTGTGTTTCAATATTTGTAAAGACAATTTAAAATGTAAATAATTTTATATTTACTTTAGAAAATAATTGCGTTGAGTTACAAACTCTTCCTTTTGGAATTTAATCGAAAGACAGTGTACCTGTTATAATAAATCAGTGAATAGAAATATAAAAGTAAAGTTTATTCGAGATTGTAACATTCATTCGTGACCAAACTAAACAAATCCTGATACCAGTTCCACTAGTATGCTGATCAAGCTTTGAAACTTAAAGCGAATATACACTCAGATAAAATGAACCATGATTTCACTGGAAATATTGAAGATTTGAATAACCTGTGCGTAAGCTGTTTGTACGCAGTCAATAACCCTGACGTGAATGATATTCTTGCTATAATATCACTGCTTCCGGTAACTGCTTTGCTTACATATTCACCGCTACTCAGTCAGCCTCAAGCCAGTTTACTTTCATGATATTGCACCAGTTTAAATTTAATGATTCATACATGCTATATTATGTCGATCTTAGAAATTTAACACTTTTTCTTTATTATAATATATATAAGAACTATATGTTTATTTATTTACTTGGCACAGACAGAAATGGAACAGCAATTTTCTCAAATTCTAACCAGGTTTGTAATGCAGATAGAATATATTTTTAGCATTGGGAAAAGAAACTATTATACAATTTAATACTAATGCAAACTTAAGTAGTAAGTAAAAGAAATAGAATATTTTATATAATACGTAGACTGTTTTAAGGCCGCATTTAGTATACATTTTCTAGGTAAAAACTTATAACTGTAAGGATTTAGAAAACAAGTACTCCCTACATACACACAAAATTCATACCAATCTCAATAAGGAATTTAAAACACTGCTGAAATATGCCAACATTCGTACACTTCCTTTTCTGTCTTATTAAGTTACTTAGCTAATCAAACGAATGTAATTAAAACTTAAACGCTTCGACTCAATTTTAAACGAGAAAACATGTAAAGTGGGATTGTTGGGTGAGTATAAAATCTGAATTATTTCTATGTCGCATATAGAATAAACTCGCTGTACTCATTTTTCTGCTGTAAGGTTAGAAAAAAGTTTTGTTACAAAACGACATAAAAATATCCGCTATCTCCTATAAGATTAAAAACATTCGTATAGTTTAATATGTAAAACTAAAGGATCACTAAGCATAATTTTCTTGAAGTATACATTTTATAGAGTGTATAGTATTTTAATTAGTAAATTTAAAATTTTCAATATAACGAATTTCTTTATCTGAGTACTACCTGTCATCAGTACTATTGTAGCCAGGGCTGAAATAAGTATAGATAATTTCAAACTTAAGATAATTGTTACTTCAAAAAGCATTACAATTAGAAATAATAAAAAACAATAACACATGTTATATTATTCAAAAAGACTATTGGTCTTAAGTAAACTGGTAAAGTGCCATATATATTTGTCTACAATATTTTGATCCAAATGTAAAGGTATACGTTATGTTTATAGGTTAAAGCGGTAGAGTGAAAAAAAAAACTAGAACACGTTGTGCCTTACACTTGACTAGGCATAACGTAGTTGCTAAATCTCTTCATTGCATAACAAATGGATTTCGATACAATATAGGAACAAACCTAATAATACTAATATTTACAATTAGTTAAATTCCCTGAAAGGATATTGATGCCTACTTTGCGGGCAACCCAGCCTGCTTCCTTGGTTTTTATGCTCAGTATTAGTTTTAGAAAGGAAAATATGTGAGAAAACTGATACAGTAAATGTTTTTTGTTTTTCAATTTATGTTTGCTATATCATTCTAATTCTGTAGTTCAGTGTAGGAAATAAATCAGTAAGTATATACCTTATTAGTATTGTGTAGCTCATTATAGAAAATTGATATGAAGTCCTCTTGAAGATATAATTCTATAACAATTACATTTGGCGGCTGATTTATTGCTTTGTGACCATTTGCCATTATCATTGTCTCTCTTCGCTTGCTTGTTTCCTCAAATTGTAGTTAGGGACCGAATGGTTTACTTAATGTCCAGCTAATGCCCAGCCTTAGGTTTTTTTTGTATGTAGTGTAAATATTTCTAAGGAAACCAGATTCACTACCAAAAATATACAATGTCATATTTTTGTCATTATGTAAAATCCAAAATAAACTAATTATTTTCATTTCGACTCTTCTGTCATATATGATAAAAGTTATATTATACTGGTTGTCATTACTATACACATCACACAACAACAAATACAAAGTAGTGTGTTTTTACGTGACTGTGACCATATCAGTAGTAAAAAACATGTCATATACCTATAATAAATACATTTTCTATTAGTAATTTATAGTTTTTAGGTGATTATCGAAACAACAACATGTTTATATTTGTTTCCTATAAGTGCTGTCTGTGACGCGCGACTTCAATGCCAATGTTCAGTTTACCTTGTTGTTAAGTTCAATAAAATTTATAAAAAGTGTATATTCATTGCCATTGTAATTTTCTCCGATCTTATTATTTTTCTTCAATAGTTGATTTTACCTTTTTTCGCGATCAAGAAAATGTATACATACACAATTCTGAGAAGTCTAATTATGTTAATGAAAAATGATGTAAGTTAAAAACAGTATTTAAATTTATAGAAAAATTATATAGTAACATTATCGTATACCTGCATAAAAAACACTGCAAAATTAATATTTCTTCAATTTTTCAATCAAAAGTTGATTTTAACTTAAAATTATAGTTTTATTATGGAAAGTTTTAATACCGTAAATTTTAAATTATTTGAAAATAGTGGTTATATGATTTAAACAAATGGTTGCGCTTCCATAACACAATCATTATACAAAATGTTTTTAAGTTTAACATTTAAATTAAATTTTTACAATTTTGATAGTAAGATGGGATTCTCTGATAATTTAAAGCCTAGTGGGGTGTAGCCCGGAGTTATATTAAAAATAAAAATATGTCTATATTCATACCAGTGACAATAAGCGTGTATATAAAAATTTTATTATAATCGGTTGAATAGTTTACACGTTAAAGGAAGACAAACAAACAAAGGCACTTTCTCATCTATAATATTACTAGGATTATGTTGTAGTTTCTAAAAAAGCATGTATATCACGAGGCTTAAATAAAATAAATAAGCATTATTTTATTGCTGCAATTATACAAGACAATTATAATTATGTTATAAAAGACGATATCATTCAGATTAAAGCAATGACGGCCAAATCACACTGAGCTATAAACCGTTAGAGATTGGGAATCAATCGTATTGTAAATATCGGAAATAAACAGGAATGATGTGTTTTCTATACTCGTTGAATTCCGGTTCACCCAACCAGATCGACAGTTAAATCAATATACCGTTATTGAGCTCTCAGATCTGCATCTGCTCAAACCAAATAGAGCTAACGAATATTAGTTATTAGGTTTCAAATACTACAGTATCAACGCCTCCTTACAAAGAATTTCAAAGTTCTATTATATATTTAGTAAAAGAAATTTTGGATATTTTGAATTTCTGGCATGTGATGAAATGGATATACGCATTATAAATTTAAAATGATATAATAATGCAATGATATAATAATTTCAAGTATTGCTAAACTATGTTTATATTAGAGTGTTCGTATACATAAAAATTACATTTATTCTAACGGTGATTTCTTAAATTGCTAAAGTTATATCCTGTGGGAAAACTCACTAGTCTTTTTTAGAGGATTCATATAATTTTTCATATATAGTTGCCTCGGTTACTATATAATATGTACAATATTCATACGTAAGCTCTATTCCTTTTATCAATGTTTATAACGTGGTGGTTCTTTGAGAACTACCACACTATGTCTGGAGTTGTTTGGTGAAGCTCGATATCGAACCGCGTTCTCATCAGATGCATTCCTAGAATCGACCGGTAGTCCCCGTTTGCTCCGAAAACTCGGGTGGAGTACTCGAGGTCTAGAAGCACACTTTGGAGATCAGCATACTGTAGTGACTCTATGGTTCCCGGTTGAAATAACGGTGTATTATGTATTCTAAATCTTTGTCCTCTCGACTGGCTGGCAGACCTTCAAATCCAAAATCATGACTCCTACGGTCTCAATGACCCGTCCAACGAGGTCTCAACACTCCCGTCCGGTGCACCACAGGCTCAACATGGCTATACGGGGTGTCCTTTGGACAAGTCACTAGGGCCCAACTCCCGTTCCACCTGCATATGTAGTAAAAAGGAAGATTGGCGATGTGTCGGTACGGTGGGAGCTAACAAGGAGTAGGGATGAGTTTGACTTATTAATGAATATTTGTTTAACCTATACAGCTGTACTGTACTATTATTTTATTATTAGTTCCTAAGCATTGTTCTCTCCACTGCAATAATTAGGGATCTCAAAAAATACTTACTACATATTCTTGCCAACTTAGCCATTTTTATTTCTTAAGTCAATAAAAGTAATGTTTTACATGTTAATAATATGAACTTATATTCTGAATGTTATGTCTCAAAGAAAAAAACACAAATATTTAACATACGTTATGAAATATACTGTAAAAGGATAAATAAAGCCCTTAATAACAACAGTAAAATGTTTGGAATCGTACTTAATACTGCATATTGTAATTATTTATCAAGGTAGTGAAATGTTTTCTTACATGATGACTATAACAGCTTACTAGGTTTCAAGTAAATCTTTAGTTATGTATTTTGAAAACAATGACTGAAGTAATTACATCTATCATTACTCTATCGTTCGTACTATGTGTTCATTTAAAATAGCATTATAAGCTTAAGTGCTAAGTAAGAATTTGAAGCAATTTCTCACGATATCATTGCCTTTATTTCAAAAAGTCTGGATTTTTATAATTCCTCATGTTAAAACCTTGTGTTATTTAATGGCTTTTTGGTTTCTTTTCATTTCTTATAATAGGTTACTCATTGGTTGCTACTTCTGACGATGGATTCCTTTTAAGGTTTTAAAAAACGTAAAGCGTGAACAAACATAATTTATTTAAATAAACAAGTGCTCGATTTATTAAAGTTTACACTAATAATTGTTCCATGTTTGTGTTTCAAATAGAATGGGATATAAAAGTATTTTTCTTAAAATCACGTAAGTCAGGATGATAATTAAACTCCTACTAACATGAACAGTATACATGTGTTTATAACACATTTCAAAGTGTCTGTGTTTTCACTAACTGTACAATGGACAAAATTATTATAAATTTAATACTGTATGAGATGTAATAATCTATTCAGTGGATCAAATACCGTCCGATAAAGGGGCAGTAATATGTAGGTAATTACATTAGAGCTTGTTTTTTATCTCGGGGACGAGAACCGGCCGTCGTGTCATAAACTGATATTTACAACTTGTTATTCCCCGTTTATTTTCTCATACCAACGAAATAATTTTATTTATCACATTTTTCAAAGTGACTGCAATACTACAATTTTTTTTACATTTAATATAGTTTACGAACAAAAATATATATTTTTTAAATTTAAGATAATATGAGGACGTTTAGAGCATTGCGTGAACAATGGATGATTGAACACAGTTTTGTATTTAAAAATACCGTATTGGGTTTAATATGTGAATTTACTATATACTAGGTGACATTATAAACATTTTGAAAAATATTTTAAGACTAAATTCCTAATGTATTGCGTTTATTTGTAACCAGCACTTTTATTTTTTGGGTGTAACAAAAAAATGTGTTCTTACTGGAATTTTTAATTCATTCCAAATAAACGCGTAACCAACTCCAAACACTTCGCTTGAAACATATTATTAGTTACATATCTCTTGACATATATTTACTTTTTAAATCTTAAAATATTTAACCAATCACTATCACCTTCAGGTTCCATTCTATGTAGATTGAACAGATAAATGAAATGCTATATGAGATTAAATATTTCAATGTGGTAGTTGTGACTTTTTTATCTAGATGTAACTTTCTCTTTATATGAATTGTAAACTGGGGATTCCGATGTAATATACTGAGAATACGAATTCCTTTTTATATTTTGCTCAGCATGTTTTTTTTAATCCTCAGCCTAATGAAAATATTATTATGCGTAGGTTCTTATCTTAAATGTAAAAATTACCATTAAAAAATTCAACCGGCATCGAATAAAATGTAATATGAGCTACGAAATATCAGAATAACATTGAATGAACCGAAATATACTTATATTATACAATTGTTGAAATGCCGCAAGCTAATTCTTAATAAATACAAAGACTTTTACGACTTACTAACAGTAAATCTACCCTGCTTACGGAGCAATTTTTCTGAGACGTTCACATCTATAATCACACGTTGTTATTACAGATCGGTAATTACAATTTCTTAAGTACTCGAACGGTAAGTGTGGTAAGGAAAATTTATATATTAAAGTTATTTTTATAATTGGTACAGTGACAGTATTACAATTTTTGCACGAATATATTTTGTAAATACAATTTTACCATCATGTCATCATAAAGTATATCCACAACAACCATTTGGCGCTGAGGACTAGTGACGTTATTTTGCAATAGGAATAATGGGCTCAAAGTCTCTCAGGGTGGTCCATTAGGACTGATTTAAATGGTTGCTTAAGGAAGATAAAATGTTAATGTTCCATTAGAAAGCGGAAGCATTGCCTATCTTGGAGCTGGAAACATTTCTCTTTTACATTTTTCAGTCTGTCTGTCTGCAGGATGTTTTGAAAGTAAAATTAGTAATAGTTATTAAGTTATACTATATCTAAGACTGTACTGTGACTTGTGATCCGGCATTCTTCGACCTTGTTCTTCACATATAACTATTTTGGGTATGAATAAAATACAAATTCGCATAATATTGCTACTTTTTTATCATGTATTATAAAATGTGCCATGAATCGAGAATGAACATTAAAACCAAAATACTTAAAATATTTAACATCGAAATTTCTAATAAATTTGGTGCAGTAAAGTTACATTTTTATATGTGGCATAAAACACATGTAGCTATAGGCTTTAAATTTTGCATTCATCTACGGTAAACGCTGCCACTCGACAATTAGTGAGTCGTACTCCAACCCTGTTATTGTTTATGTTATTTAATAATCTACATCACTTTTTATCATAATATACACGTGCTATAATATAGATCTATTGTTAAAAAAATCAATCGAACGAGCAATGTTTCAAATATAAGTGTTCAAAAATTACATCGAGACAATCCACTATGAAGAACTGTAATCATTTTTATATAGCTTTTAATGTTATAAAAACAATGGAGATTTGTTGTTCGATTTATTATAACACATTTAATCATAATTTTGCAGCTGAAGTATGGGCATTGTGACCTTATGAGGAAGCCACAGACAAACATCTTTATGTCAGCACTTGCTCGTACAGTTAACCTGTATTCCAATTTTAAAAATTATTTGTGAGTGTTATTTAACATTGCATTCGGGTTATTAGCACACACGTAAACATATACGAATATTTTAAGAGCTTTTATATATGCAAGTATACATACTGTCTTATAAATAAGAACGTAGAATTTTGTAGCTATATTATACCTACATTTCTAATTTACTTTTAAAATTTAAACACTATTCGACTATAGAACAAATGGAACAAATATTAGAGATAAAATGAAATATAAATGAATATAAGTGTTATTTCCTTATTTTTACAATGGCGTCACTTTTTATAACCCGTAGTCAACGATAATTTCGATAATTTATTGGCACAATCTAACCCTATTTTACGTTATAGAAAAAAATCTAAACATTGTGAGAAAATTAACACGTACAGATTTTCATGCATACCTCCCAACAGTGCAGCCGACATAAATAACGACTGGATATATTTAAAGGTGTTTTTAAATTCAAACATTGAACTTCGTCATTCGGTCTGTTTATTTTTGTTTGTGTTTTAAGATTGCTTTATAGTATATTATTGAAATAAATTGTATTCATAAAATATATGAGAGGTTATATTACGAGAACATATTTTAATGCAAAATGTACGAAAAAGAGTAGAATAATTTCTCCTACTTTTAAATAGGGTAGTAATATCACCAGGTTAAACTAAATATGTGTATTGGTAAATAAAAATATTCTAACCGCATGTTTCATTCTTAACAAGAAAATCTAGTACGTAAGCACAGGATAATTTACGTATAAATAAGGATCAATCACATGCCTCAGAAAATAATTGAACAAATAAACTATATAATAATCATTGGCTATAAGTATTACAACAAATATTACACTCATGTTATTTATTATGTTGCCTTATGAGCGGTTTGTTTGAAAATTTGATCGCTACTCATGTTTAAAGTGTACAAGAAAACTTTGTTTGTTTCAGATAATTGTTATTTTACAAAAAAAAAAAAAAAATTTTATTTTCTGGGTTTAAAGCTATTCTTATTACAAAGCAGGTTTAATCCGTGTTACACAAGCCAAATTTGGTGTGTGAACAGTGAAGGGCGAATTGAAATTGAACAGTCTCAAAGCTACAGCCTTAGTTCACCAAAGGTTTGAACTATTCAATTTCATTAGTGAAGTTCCAACTTGTACATGGTCATGGAATTGTCAAGGACTTAGGAACTTCAACTGTCTACAACTTCAATGTCAACTGATCTTGTTGCTTAGATAACATTCGTTTTAACTTAATTAATTGAGGTAAGTAACCATAACATTTGTTGAAACACAATGTGTAATAAACATTAATTGTTGTTCAATGTTGTTGTTAGACTCCCTAGTGAAATGTTCAGAGCCATGCAATTTTAATAAAATAATTTTTGCATTGCAATAGAAAAATCTTTGTAATATTTGCATGATTTTTAATAATTTTTAGTACTGTATGTTTTTATAATTTATACACTGATGTCACAATTAAATTTAGAAATTTTACTGTCATAAAACACCCATCATGTAATATGAATACTGGTTAAGATTATAAATGAATATGGTGAATATATATAAATGTTGGTGGAGACAATAATAAAGTAATGATTTTTTTATTATTATTGAAGAAAATGTTTACCATAAAATAACAATCGGTCCCGTTTACTGCCCGTTGAAATAATATTGTATATGACCAGGTGCAATAGGATATCACCAGTAAATTTAAAAAGGAAGATCCTACCAGTTCACAAATCAAGAATTTATTACAAAATTTGGCACCGTATAGCAAATTTGTTGATAACTTTTACACTCTAAATCAAATTTTTAATTCATTAAAAAATTAAGGGTGGTTCCCCAGCCCAATACTTTTTGTACATAAAGACGTTTTTGAGACAACTCTCTTACAACTAACAAATAAGCTAAATATGGATATACTCTTTGAATAACAAGAGAAATACTTTTAAAATAAAAATTAAACGTAATTGCAAACAATTAATTCATATCTGATGTACCATAGTTAATGGAATAGAATATATCCAAAAAAATACAACGGATGTTCATACTGAGAGTTTTTTTGATTGTAACATAAGTTTTTGGGCAGGTTATGTAATAATAAGTGGCTCCTTTTCCTCAATGATAAAGAAACGGATTCCTAACGGTTTTAAGCTTTACCTAATGCCTTTCACTAAACATATAACAGTTTGATTATTATCATATTATAACGCATGAGTTTATATCAAATATTATTTTTGGGATTTATATGAAAATATCACTAAAATAACTTAGACTCAATCTAAGTTGGACTTTAGTATTTTCAAAGTTTTAAATGCTATTTAGTTTAAGATTTGTTTTGCTTCAACTGTTATAAATCATATTTATAAAATTGTACGAAATAAATAAAAAAAAGTAAGAATACACTAATCCAAAATGTAAACAAACAAGACAGGAAATTCCAAAACTAGACGTTTAGTATTAAATTTAATAAATACAATTGAATTGTTACACGTCTTGCAGAGCGATAACTTTAAGAACGACTGGACTAACTTCTCTAATTATTTTTTACATTCGATTAAACAAAAAAAATTTATAAGATGAGGAGGGTCAGAAAATTTTCCGGAAAACCCTTACAAATTATTCGAATTGTGATAATACTAGATGTTACCCGTTTCTTTGCACGTACATTTAAAATCAAATCTGTAGTCTAATAAGTGAAATCAATTATGATGTAATGTTACGGTTCCTTTGGCTATTCTTCAAACGCATATATATATATATATATATATATATATATATATAGTATCAAGGTTTTACGCTGAGAGAATAATACTTATCTGTAATGTTTTGCCCGTACGGAAGCATTTCTGGTTCACACGAATTATATTTTTATTCCCACAACTGAACTTTTCTGTTTGCCCTGGTTGAGAAAATTTATACACACAGTTACAGTATTATAGGTTAAAATCCTACGTTATTGTAGTTATTATTTCACAGTGCAAAGTTTAACGCTGAGAGAATAACACTTATCTGTCATGTTTTGCCCGTATGGAAGCATTTCTGGTTCAAACGAATTATATTTTTATTCCCACAACTGAACTTTTCTATTTGCCCCGGTTGAGAAAATGTATACACATAGTTACAGTATTATAGGTTAAAAAAACCTACGTTCCTTAAAACATACTTAGTTCTACCTCTTGTCTTTTATTTCTGGTTTAATTTATTACCAGTGCCATATTTGAGTTTGCATCGTTGTCTAAATGAAAGAAATATATTTACCCACTTATGACTGAGAAGCTTACCAAGTATCAACAAGTGTCTATTTTCAGGTGTTTAAATTTACTTTTTGTCTAATGTACCTAGGGTGTCAAATTTTAGTTTGCATTATTAGCTCGATCAAGTACATGTAACCCAGGATATATGGGTGTATAGTGTGTATTGATATTGGAATACTAACCTGTCAAAAACGTTGAATTCTGGTATATGGTATTTCTAGTCTAATAGTAGAGTTTCCACGTTGCCCTGATAAATAGAATATACCCTATGTAAAAACGTAGGACTGAGAAAAATACTTCTGTCAAAAAGGGTCCACTTAAGTAATTAAGATATGTCCAGTGCCATAGTTGGACTTTGCCTTGTTGTCACTATAAAGGAAAATACATACATACTTAGCCTTGAGAAATCCGTTACGGTCATAATCATGTAGTCCAGGTATAAGGAGGGAATACTTAAGGAAATTTATGCAACATATCGATAATTATTTACAATCTTGTTTTTCGGAATATTGTAATGTAAAAGAAGCCAACCCGTCTTGTGTATCTAGTGTTTCACAGTTATTATGAAACATAAATAGTACCATTACAATAGTGGTTAGATGAATAAAACATATAGCTGTGGTGCAAAAACATGTTGATTGAAACATTTCAAAGCATGTTACAATACATTTTTCGTAGCTATAGAAACTAAGATGGGATTTTTTTTTTATTTTAAAGACCAGTGAAGCTTAGCTCAGTGAGATTTTACTAATAATAATATTCCTAAATTCATCCCATGGACTTAAAGAATGGTCATGGAAGATTTCAGTTCAAAATTTTTAGTAGTTTAACCGTGAAAACCAAAGAAACATAGGCACTTTCACATTTATAATATTAGTTAGGTTTTAGACTTTATAATAAAGAATTATGTGATATTAAATAGCTATTGACACAAAACAAGTTCTTAATGTATTAACTGACTTCCATCAAAGAGGTTTATACATTGGTAAAATATTATTTTATATAATGCTAGGAGTTACCTGTGGCTGCACACACAATTATCTACATAGAAAGCTGTGGCCTTCATACTGAAAGCATTTATGAAATAATATGATGGTTTTCTATGATGTTTTTCAAGCAGAATCAAACGAATATTTACAGACATATTTACTTCATTAGCTACGGTTCATAGCTTCAAGAGTTATATACAGTTTTAGTTGGTCAATTTTAGGTATTTTATATGAAAAAATACAAATCATACATTTAGGTCTCTAAAATCTCATTTTATGAAAAAGCCTTCTTATTCAACTAAAGAGGCTCTACTATAAAATAACTCTAAGTTAAATTAAATGGAGGCAGGAACTGCATCGAAATTCTGAAAGGTAACTCTAAAAAGGCATCGTATTTTACTTGGTAACACTAGTGGCAAATAGAAGTAAAAATCTATTCGATTACCATGATGTTTCTATGGTACATAAGTAGGTCACATACTCGCGGCACTCAAGGATATTCCCAAAAGTACCGTCTATAGTACCAGCTGCAAAAAGACCTCGCTCCAACTGCCTCTTAATGTTTGAAAAGGATTTAAACCAAGAGATAAGGAAACAATAATTTTTAAGAAGCCATCAGACAATCAATCTTCGTGCAAAATAATCTTATAGAAAAGTAGTCCGGGGAGGCTTTAAGGGGGTCAGTACTGCTACTTATTTTTAATTTCAAGTTCAGCAAGCAAGTCTTCTAGATCCAGCAGCTCTATCCTAGTGACTTTCAGTACCACAGAGCAAGCGTCCAGAGCTTTAAAAGAGTAAGAGTATTTTCAAACGTTCGGAAAATTACTACTTTAGAAGAAAATACTCCAATATCTATATATATATATATATATATATATATATATATATATATATATATATATATATATATATATATATAAAGTTCCTTTAAATTCTACTTTTACAAAAATTAAAATGTTTAATTATTTTTACCCATAGTGATAAAAAGTATTGATAATGTTTACAATAAGCTAATACTCTACAATAAATAAAATGTTTAATAATAAACTATAATTTATAGACGATTACAAAAGCTCATCACTAAGAAGTGATTGGAAATGTATGTTTTGTGTCCCCGTATGTTTATACGTACTCCCGAGAAACAATTATCTATATGCTTGCATAAAGTTTCATATCTATATAAGCTAGATCTACTTTATGGACTAACGAGTTTAAAATGAAAGTATTAATAGGGCAAGTGATATAAACAGGTAGACAAAATAATTTAAATCACATTTTATTAATTCTCAATAGTTCACAAAGAGTTAAATGTACGAGTAAGTTTAATGAGAAACCGCCTTTCCGTTTCATACAGTTTATCATAAACATAATATATTCGTTAATATATACTGAATAAAAAAAACCACTGTTTCAGTCTATATTTTAAACAACGCATCTTTCCTATTCAGGTAGTCTCACTGAAAGCACCTGGCGGCAATTACGACAGTATTCTCTCTTTGTTTCTCCCACTTTAATTGCCTTAAAGGGTAATTTAAAATCCATTATGAGTTCTTTGGAAGGAAAATGGATAGTCACGTGAATTACTTACTTGTTTATACATTATATTATGAAGTAAATCCACCATAAATTATAATTGGACTTATCGCAAGAAAATATTAGGGAAATCATTAATACTTTATACAGGGTTGGTAAAAAGTCCCAGGACGGCATGATATTTTTTTAACCGTTACACATGGAACTATAAAAGTTAGTACACTGTTATAGGGCATAAAACAATATTCTAATACAATTTCAATGAGCCGCTACCACTTCAGGGGGACGGCCCACAAGGAGCTGGAAGAGAATCTTAAATAGAAGCATAGGTCGATATGCACATCAAATTTAAGGTCTTTATTAGTAGAATACAATGCCGCAAATCCAACTTAAAACGGACAACCGAGCCCGAAATGGCAGCTATTCAAAGACGCATTGAATTTGAAATGTTGATAAGTAGCTGTGTGTAATCTAATGTAACACATTCAACTTTTCCTTCTAATTTGTAACAATTAGTAAACATTCATAACCTACCTTGAATGTTATAGGAGGTGTTCAAATTGTTTTCCCTCGGTGTCTTGGCAATAAGCCAGCCAATGATAAAACACTGACAAGGTCTTGTTTATTGCATTTACTGAAATACGTACTACTTCTTCAATAGGAGTACTACATTCAAGGAGCCCTGAATTACAGACGAAGAAGCATTTTGTGAATTCCAGAGGAGTTATAAAGTCTGTTTCAGACTTTAATGAAATATGGATGTTTTCATTATTGTTATATGTAGACTAGAAAGCGATTTTTTCGAGTTATAAAAATCATGTTGTCATAACGATCTTCAAACTTAATGATCTACATGCGTACACGCAGCTTTCCAATAAAAGAATTCGATGGTGTTTTTTGTAACATAATTCTATATCAGTTTAAAATTTAGCATAAAAATGTTTCAGAACTAATATTTTTTTAATTTTCACACATCTCAATATATGAGAGAAATTATAACTTCAGTGGATGGACATATTTGTTGTAAATCATGTACTCGAGATGCTCTGAACACACCAAGGAAGACAATTGTACTAGTGATTTAGATTTATGTTTCACTGCACACGACAGGACAGTGTTATCTTAGTCATTGTATTTTGAGCTGCTATTGAATATTGTAACAGTAACAATTATAACAATGTTGCTACAGGCGATAGCATTACAATTCACTTATTCATTAGTTTACTTACTTGCTCTGTGATATACACAAGGCTCTTTCTAAGAAGTCAAAAACTATAATCTTTAAGCTTACAAACCGTTGGCTGAAATCACTGGGAAATTCTAGATCAAAAGTGTGGTGGGATTGTTGATAAGGTTAAAATAAATAATAGTACTTAGTTATGGATTATCGCATAACAGTTTCATAAATCACGGCTTGTTATAATGGGTAGATAAGTTTACTTATTTAATTTTATTCAATTAATTGTTGTATAGCCAACGAAAATATATACATTTTTAAACGAGCATAGTAAAATCATATAAGATCTTAAAACAAGAAATTGTAATCTCATACAAAGGCAGCTTATTCTTATAGGTTTATACTATAATCATAAATTGGAAACTCTATGTAAAACGTCAGTAGCATGACTTTATTTCAGTGCTCTCTTGCGTTTGGAGTACCGACTTCACTATAACTTTTGAATTTCGTATTGCAATGAAACGTAACTAAGTTATAAATTGTGAATGTATCTTCTTTCATAATATGTATAAATATCTTATATATGTATAATATATTAGTAATACATCGTAAAATATACATTTCTAATAAATACAATTTTGTTTTAAATTTATTTCTTAATAGAAAAGAGTGAGATCCATTATTTAAGATGACAAAATATAAAACTTTCTAATTTTCTCCGATAATCCCGGCACATTCGGTGTTAATATGTACGTTAATTATTATTTGTTTTCATTCTTTGACTCTTGGATTTTTCTATTATTTGCTTTGCACTTACTTATGACAGTCTGAAATTATTTGTTTTTTAAACGATCCGATTCAAACTTTTTGGTGTCTTTTTTCCGACCGTCTATGTCTGAGGACAAGCTCTTTCCTCTATCAAAAAATGAGTTTTCTGCTCTATTTTTGACATATTTTTATGCTTTGATAGAAAGTTCAGATGTTGGCTGGTGTGTGGGTTCTTACAATAAACTGTTGTCTTAAGAAACTCCCTATCTCTTACTACACACACATCCAAAAAAGGGACTTTCTTTTTCACTTCTACCTCCATTGTAGGGAGGATGGATGGAGAAATGGTGGAACAAAAAGTCGTCATTTTCACTGTGTCCGTGAGGGAAGACGAAAAATTGCCACCAGTTCCTCGGTTTGAACTGACTTGAAGCCAGAGCATTTACTTACATTTTTCCATAAAGATGTTGGCGAAAGTAAGCTGTAAAAGGAGGTCCCATCGTGATTCCCTCATCCTTGCTGTAAACTTTACGGAAGTTTAACTATTTTAAGCTAGTTTCAGTGGGTTAATTTAAGATCTCGTAGATATATTGCGACAACCATTGAAATGTATCATTCGCATTAAACGATCAATGGATTCTTCTAAGTGAATAGTAAATATAAATGGTCAAATCTTCAGTTTTATCAGGTTAGTAATCTTGTTAAATAAATATTCTAGTACCCTCAAGTGTGTGTTATGTTTATTTTTACATTAAAAGAGCATGAAGTAAACACCATAAAAAGGTTATAATATATCACAAAATGCCAGCTAGTAAAGATTTAATGTGTGTAATAAACTGCTTTAATACCTCCTTCGAACGTTTAATGTTATATTTACATTATGAATTCAAATGAGCCTATTTATCGCATTAATACTTTTACCCATACATGGTTTTTTTTAAATATTGAGGTAAATTATGATATGATATAATAGTAGTAACAGAATATTTCATATTAATTTTGAAGGAGTGATATAAATTTATCTTTTTATATTATATTTAGATGAATGCTTTAGTTTTGTGTTTTACTAGACACAACTGAGATATATTTTTGCAATAATTTTCTTTTTTAAAACATGTAAAAGGTTCATTTAAACCCTTTAAGCTACAACTCCTGGTCCTTTTCTGCGGAGCCTCCATAGGACAGAAGTGAATTCCAGCCGCTATGATTCGCAGGACTTTTAGGGCCACTAGTTCCAAGGTATCTATGCCTCTGGAAATCACTTGCTTAGGCAAATCAGTTTGACCTGTTTCAGTCTACAGGTTAATCTAACGTTTAGAAACTTCAGCTACTAAGAAGCGTAAACAATATGTTCCATAATACATACGTCTATTTATTCCATGTTTATAAATCATGTGTTTTTTTAAATGAAGGATAATATTATATCAGCAATATTGACGTCTATATTATTCATGCGTATATCTCAAGAGAAAAAGATTAAAATTTTCAAAGATGTGTAATTTTTGATGCAAAAAAGATTTAATTTTTAATCACAAATAAGCGCAATTGCTTTATTTTCGATTTTACTAATTTAGGTGTATCTTGTATTTGATAAACCATTTTGATTGATAGAAATGTTGAGTTAAGTTCAAGATTTTGGACCTACATGAACAGAAATTTAATAAACCGTTTTGATTAATGTAAATGTTGAGGTTAGTTCCATAAATCTGACATACGTGAAAAGAAATATAAAGACGCTTCTGGTCAATTCCAACGAATAACCTTATACAGCAACGTGAACCCTCAACAATAGGAATGGTTTAACTTTGATAGAAAAACTTATGCCATAGTGAACAGCGAAAGTCTCACTGCAAAGGCAGGCTTGAGTAAAAACTGTTGTGTACTTAATAGGATTTAATGAGGTTATTGCTTACCATATTATCGTAAATACGAAAAAATTCTAGATTGTGGATCTCAGCGGCCACGTTTACTGCAAGCGCTAGTGCGGAAATTTAAAATAATAAATGAATATTGTGCCAAGGATCTTCATATCATTTTACTTACTACTTACTTTATAGAAAACAAATTATTACAGTTTTCACTCTCATACTAAAGAAATTAGATTTTAATTTCAGTGTTTAACTATATACAATTTATTTAACTTAATTTGGATTCCATATACAATATTTTTTGACATTACATTAGTGACCACTATTCGTACCACTATGTACACTGATTAGTTTTTTTGGCGTAAAAATCTGATATAATCGACCACTTTGATTTTAAATTTATTGCATAAGCTCTCACTTATTTTAGGAACAAATTTGGCTAAATATAGTGTTAACAGTGTTATTATGACCAAAAGTGAATCGAAATAAGTTAAAAATAACAGCGTTAAAGTAGTAATTAAACTCGAACCGAGACAACAGTTGGAAACAGAGTTGCCGACCTTATGTCCCTTACAAGTTGAACTGAATACACGCTCCAGTGAAACCATTAATGATCTCAGTTTGAACCTTGTTTGAGTTGTTCTCTTTGTGTGATTTCCATACCTCATCATCCTGGTGTCTCAGGATTGTATCAACTTCTACGTGTATTAGTTTTGTGAAGGAAAGGCTATATCAATGTAATAATTCTAATCTAATATTTCAATATCAACATAATATAAAATACTGAAACGTTTTTAGTGTTAAAACATTTTCCTGACCAGCCACTCTAATATTGTCAATATAATAGGCATTATGTAATTTCAGTCATCAGTTAAATTAGTGGCATAGCAAAAACACTGTCATTTTATTTGAAATATTAATCATATCATAATACATTATATACCAAGCAATACCAATTACGTGCACATTTTAAAGATTTACTAGTTTGAAGTGAAGATATACAAAAGCATCAACTAGTTTAATCTTTTAGCGTGGCATTATATAATCATTTTTTTATCAGTATAGTCCACAATAAACACCACTAATGAAGGTAATGTTATGGAAGTTTCTGGATAAAAGGAACATTCCTATTTTTAAGATGAAATATTTTTTTTTTTATTTTGTGGCGTATAGTCTGATCTCTCAGGAGAACAAGTTATTCTATAAATAATTTATTTTCGTGTTATGGAAAAACACGTATAAAGAGCATGGATTGCTCTTGTGAGTTCTTACTGTGTGACATATTCTTGCGCTCGTCTTGGACTTCATGAATACAAATATTAGGGACACCAGTTTTTCCCAAAATGGCTGGATGTTCCCGGCAAGTATTAAGATTGGAAAGGGATTTTTTGGAGGTTTCATATAAACACACAAAGTGGTACAATTTTTACTAACTTGAATGAGTTAACATGAATAGTTCGTTTACTCATATAGATGTTATGGCTGTCATTTTTGAACGTGTTTATGTATGAGATAAGACGAATATCTTAGATTTATATTATTAATCATAGCCAATATATTACACAGTTAAAAATAGTTTAACACAAGATTACAGAACGGATTGACAACATTGTTTCTGGTTGAAAAAAAGTGTTTTTCTTAGGACGATTTTAGTTCTCGAACTGATATTACAAATATGTAAATTTTTATTTATCCTTAGAATAGATTTATGATTTTACGACAGAAATCCAATGATATAAAAAGTTTCAGAACTATAACAATACAATTCATAATGTCTAGAACTAATAAATCGTTTAATACTTTTCACAGAATAATAACGACAAATTTCCATATTTAAAACACTAAATTGGATTAAAAATTAAAATTTCATCATTTAAATATATTACAGCCGTTCAAATTCAATGCACAATATAATAATTGTAGTATTGTGAATTACTATTATAAAAATATTCATATAATTGTTTAAAATCCTACATTGTATGTGTTTTAGACCCACTTAATGTAATATGGCAGCTAATTGGTATGAATGTTTGTGGATGCTTTAGGACCACATTAAAAATTTATTTATTTTGTCATTTTAATATATGCAACGTGAAAAATTACTGCATGTCATAGCGCTTTAATTACTATACAGTTTAGGGAACGTATAATTCTGAGCTGGCAACCCCTGATTCAATGAAAAAGGAATTAACCACAGTTAACTTTCTTTGTTCATTACAACAAGCATGTGCCTCTCATACGAGTATTTGCTATTTGTATAAAAGGCAGGAGTACGCCACACGAAGTCTCCTGTAACTGGCTTCGTTGTGGTTGCATGAACAAGTTCAAGTGTACTAATAACACATCATTGGGCTACTTGTGTTAATATGTATTCAGTTTAAATATCGTAATATTTAAACAATGTTTTAAAAATTTATTTATTGTGAAGTTTTCTTGTTGCCAAAATTATTAGCCGTGAGTAAAATGAAAAGCGTTATTTAATGCTCAGAAAAATCCCCCGAAGTGACATTGCTTGCATTGGTGTGAAGCATTATGGAAATTTTAATTCAATATATTGCTCTCGAGATATCATTTAGACAGACAGACAGACAGAAATGATTTTTTTTATTCTTTCGAGTGATAGACATTGCTGAAGCTCTGTTAAAGAAATCATGTTAGCTCACATAAAGGATATTAGCTGTTACTGTTGGTACAGACTCAAAGTTTAAATTGTAACTTAACTAAGTTTCACCCCGAAATATTTATTAAAAGCTTCATATATTGATGTACAACAATTATTCTTGCTGTTTACTACTAAATGGGTTTTACCAGTAACTTTTAAATAACATTAATGTTTAAAGAATTTACACTGAACTAAACTTGCAACCTCATGTCTTCTCATGAAAACTCGCGTTTATTATAAAGTGAATTAAAATCTTGTTTCCCTTTCTGTTTAAATATTTATACGTTAACCTAATATAATAGTATATTATACAGTCAAGAATGTGTTTATCAACTGATTGCGGATAAGAATTGCCTACTTTCATTAATAGAGCAGTCAGAAAAATGCTCTAAACTATAATGTATGCGATTATTAAAATTCAAACACTAAAATGAATAGGCCGCCAGAATGAACGCAACAGTCTTAAGAAAAACAGTAAAAGTATAAACTATAGCCGTCTTACATTTAATGCAGGGGTGGTTTCTACCCTGGTGTTATCTGCATTACTAGCCGCCTCACGTTCCCTTCATTCGCAATAGAGTACTAAACAAATCCGACATTGTACTGGAGTCTGTAAGGCCAAACCTTCATATCTTAAAATAAACTCTCTTCTTTGTAAAATTGCTTATTACTATTACAGTTAACTATACTTACAAGTAAATATTAAGAGACATAAAACTATAAGAATTAGATTACACTCAGTGGATACATTGGTTATTTTATTACATATCTCACTTGCTACTATACGTAAACTAGGTTGTATGTATTACGAAATTTATGTATTTGTAATGGTTTAATTTAATAAAACGTCAGAGGATAGCTCATAATCACGGCTTAGATAGCAGAAAAAATTTTTATCATTGTAATTTGTGACTACTACCGCATACATTGATTACTAAAATACAGAACTAACTTAACTAATATTGATTATTTGAATATATTTAAAATATTATGATTGAAAATAGACGAGACTAAAACACCATTTAAAAAAGAAAATTTACCTTTATAAACCAATATAAATATTTTGACTGTTGTGATATTGAAAATTATTAATATATATATATATATATATATATATATATATATAAACATTGAATCGCAAAAAGTACTTGCTCCGCCGAGAGTCGAACCCGGATCTCTCACTTGCCGGGTGAATGTGCTACCATTACACCACAGAGCGCTTACTTTTTCCGATTCAATTATGAGAGATCCGGGTTCGACTCCCGGCGGAGCAAGTACTTTTTGCGATTCAATGTTTATTGAAACTAAAAAGGCTATTTCCATTTATAAAATTTAATGTATATATATATATATATATATATGTGTGTTGTGTGTGTGTGTGTGTGTGTGTGTGTGTGTGTGTGTGTGTGTGTGTGTGTGTGTGTGTGTTTGTGTTTGTGTGTGTGTGTGTGTGTGTGTGTGTGTGTGTGTGTGTGTGTGTGTGTGTGTGTGTGTGTGTGTGTGTGTGTGTGTGTGTGTGTGTGTGTGTGTGTGTGTGTGTGTGTGTGTGTGTGTGTGTGTGTGTGTGTGTGTGTGTGTGTGTGTGTGTGTGTGTGTGTGTGTGTAGTAAATAAAAGTTGAAAACCTGACATTGATTATGACGCGAAATTTAGTCGGAAATATATAAAACATTAATCATAATTAAGCATAATGACAATATTATTGAGACATTAAACTGGATTTTAATGGAGTTTATTTTTATTTAGTTATTATCTCAAATACTAAAATGATATTCAATATTTAATGTAGTAAATAATTTACATATACAACCAGAAGTATTTAGGTTAAAGCCTGCGTTTAAATACTAAAGTTAAATTATTGACGTTAAATATAAAAATGAAGGTAACACATTTTACTTTGAAAAAATCTGTCTTTGGTATAAAGACATTTATAGCTAAAATTTTTAGTTTAAATAAACAATAATCCGTATGTAGTATATGCATTTATAGGTAAAGTAATAAGGTCTACTCATAATTTATGTTTATTCTGATTTTGTAAATACTAACTTAGAAACTACCAAAACTTAAAGGTATTTTTTTACATGAGGAAGTTCTTGAAAATAATAAACATGTTTTCTAAACACATTTTAGTGACTGACCAAAGAGTTTTAATTTAGTTTTAATTTAATAGGATTCGTAAAAATTGCAAATTAACTCGACTCTTGCCTGTATACACATACTATAAAAGGATTAATAATCCTCTCTTTCATATTTTTAATCTGTATTCTTTCCTTAGTAAATAAGAAACTAAATAGTGAGGTTTACGACAACTCAAGAAGTGCTTTAAAATTAAAAAATCATTATAAATGCCTGTACTTTTATATGAGTTATTTATATTAAAAAATTAATTAAAAATGTAATTAAATAGACCAAAATACGTAAATCTCGTAAAGATCGTCCAGCTTTCTATTTTTCTTAATAATTTGCAGGTCATCCAAAACAGATTTTGGTTGCAAAAGTCGTGTTTTGAGGTATTTTAAACCCTCTTTTTCAAATTAAAATCTATTTATTTTCTTCTAATAAAATCTATATTTTTCACACAATTAATAGTAGGCCTAATCTTTCAGTAGTGTTTAATTTTTTTACATCTCTGTTATTCAATATTTTTACATTATTTTTAACTCAACTTCAGCATTTATAAAACTAAATATCAGCTCTTTCTATTATTATTGCACTCTAACTAACAATATCAGCCCAAACAAAGTGTATTCGATATAATTGAAAACCGCTTTTGTATTACCTTTGGTAAAAGGTCAATTAAGATATTTGTAGATGAAGATATGTAAACAATGACGTGTAAGGTTTTTTATACAGAAACAAATGCAAATTCAAAGGCTTTAGGAACTTTGTTGCTATGTAATAATCTGTGATTACGGATATAATATGTATGTATTTGTTACATTTAACAAATTATTAAATGTAAACAACTAACACATGCTTAATACAGATCCATTTACAATAACTAACAGCTACGATTGTATTAATTATTGATAGTATATTGTTGAATTTCTAAATTTTATTAATGTTATAGCATTGGTCAACTATTTATTTATCGTTGCTGTTACTGTATTGTTATTATTCCTTGTTATTTATTGTTGTTTTTGTTATTCATATTTATAGTATATCACTCTGTTATTGCCTATGTTGGTCAAGTTAGAGCTTACATAAGACTGTGTATATAGATTATGATTTGTCATCTTGATTGCTAAGTATTTGATTTGTTGAATTACTTTTGTAAAAATTGTGGAACCGTTGGAAATAAATAAATGGGTTTTTGTTTACATAATATCAAAATGTTATAAACCAAATTGTACTTAGTCCTAAAAACATAGTGTTCAATGGGTAAGGTTCGAGGTAAGGCGTTAAAGAATGCTAAAACTCTATAGGAAATAATGATAGATAATAAAAAGCTAAGGATCCGCTACACTACATGTCGAATAACAGGCTTTGCATGGTAACAATTTAATTATTTTTTTTTAAATAAATACACTGAGCTATTACTAATAATTCGTGTTTAATATCTTGCTAATGTAAAAGAAAATTGTTATCCAAGCGTGAGAAAACATGGACATGTGCTTAGTATAAAAAAAAATCAAATAAATTGTTTGTAATGAAATACTGCATCGTATAGATGTTTTACTTATCAGTAAAGTATGCGTAATTAATTCACACAAACTCAGACGTTCTTTATTGGGTACAATCTGCAAGAAAAGGGTTATCAAGCTAACCGATGTTTACAGCCTGGGGCTCTCCATTTCAGAACATGGGCTTACGTGTTGCAATAAAAACCACTTTTTAATATTATCTTCATACTTGTTTCCCTCTATAAAGTGATGGTATATGTTTTGAATAATACCAATACTTAATAATGTATGTACAACAGAACCAATGCAATATAATTAGGTTCTGTTGTATTTTTCGTTTATATTACGATATATAAGTTTGCGATAAGGGTGAAAGATTTATTTTCAATGTTAAAATGTATTACAGATTCATTAAGGCCTGTTCTTGTTGAATTGTCAACGTTTTTTCCGACCTCAATTTTAAATTTAATGATTTCACAGCTATAAGAATCGAAGAAAACAGATTTCAACTAATTACATACACTTGTCTGATTACATACCGTAATCAGTAGATCTACATATAGAAAACATACAATGATTGTGAATTCATCTGTATTTATTATACCTCTTAAATTAATTGACAGGATATAAAATAAAACAACGTTGTATGACCCTAAAGAACGTAACAGACGAGATATTACAGAGAAATGTACACCGACAGATAGATTGCTCTTTGACTGTTTGATCCCATAATAAATGTGGTTCGTCATTAGATCTATGTACCAAGGTTTACGTCTCTAGGACCTTATTCATAAGAATCATTGCACGGACTAAGAAAGATAGTCTGTTTTTTTCCTTATCACCTCAAAATCCTTAGTTCTTTCTTAAACTGAGGGAAACCTATGCAGTAAGTATATAGATGTGAATTTTATATCAAAATTAGTATTACGGATGGACATATTTAACCTATAAGTTTCAAGACTTCAGATCATTCTTATTAAACATTACCGCTCAGTCGGTGGTACAAAGACAGGGATAGTAAGGCTCTTTCAGAGTTCTTAATAATGAAAAAAAAAATTTTTCATATATATTTACTAACATACATTATGCCTATATTGTATTTTGTACTATTTCCTCAATAAATCGTGAGTTATTTAACTAATGAGGGGAAATTTTATTTAAGCTAAGTTATAACATTCTTAAATGCCAATTAATTTCCTGACAGCTTGGAGATTCTTCCATGTTGCTTCTGTCAATTATAATGAGGTGATGTTTTTATTCAGTTTCAGTGTTCCATGTTGAAAGTACTTACTTACTCTTTAATCTTTGTCCACATGTGGTCAAAAATTCGTTTTGGGTTGAAAGTTGAGAAATATTCATTAATAGTATTAAATAAACTTGCACGTTATTTTATGGAAACATACGTTTGTTTTATAGCATTCGCACAATTCTTTTAATTTTGTAAGTAATTTTATAAGTTTTATGTTGTTGTTTATTCTTTTAAATTATGTTTAATGCTCACTAAAATTCTAAAGGACATGATGTTTTCTATATACTTAACTTTAAAATTCTTAAAACATTTACCTGAAAGTGTATGTTTATATACATTGATTTATATTGCTACTGTGCAGTTTATTCGTATTAATTGAAATATTTTACTAAAATGTACAAGGTTGAATTTAGAAATTGTAATGGTTCAATTCGAAATGTCCTCTAGTTACTGTTTACTAGTATTAATACTATTATGAATAAGGAAACTACTAATGTATCTAGAGATCTGAAATAAAGATGTATGGTCTCTTAGGTGTCCTTTGTTTGTGTTTCATTTACTTCAAACTATTATCTTGATATTCTCACAAAAAAGTGTCGGTGAATATATTGATGAATAAATTAATGAAATTTGAGGTAATTGTCGTAATATACTCACTGATTTTTCTGTCTTTAAATACGGAGACTACATTAACAATAGTTTTATTAAATATTCTCAAATCAATTTTAATATTAGGCTATTAGATACTAAGTATTCTATTTCAATTAAGCGGTTTAAAGGCTGCATATAGGCCTACTTATTTTGGATTGTGAAATCTTCACGGATGAGAATAGAAATAAAAATTAATAATTTTGTATATAAATGCTTGGTAGTCTAAAATACAAAAATATAAGTATCAAATAAATAACTTAAAACACACTAAAGCTAAAAAATTGCGCTTTTCATGTAAAACATAGTAATATTTTTATCTCTTGAAATTATTAGTTGCATCAAAGATTCCAAACATTAAGTAAATATCAAAAGTATTAATACTAAAAAAACCAGTACACATTTATAATTATTTAAAACATTTCATTACAGACGTTCTTAGACTTTTATATTTTATTAGTTATTGATTAAATCCAAATGGCAACCTATCTCTATCTTGATTTCAAGAACTGTGGAGAAATTTGCAATATTCTTAAAGCAATGAATCGATATCTGCTATATTTTATTTAACCATGGATTTGTGTCATGCAATAAATCAATAAAAAATATAGCACTGGAATAGTTATATATCATTGTGATTTGTAACGTATTGTGTTGTGGAGGATTTTTTAGGAAACTTTCTGTACGCTATTATATTTTAATTTTTATCAACATATTCAGTTAAAACTAATAAAAGGATAAAACAAAATGACCAACAATATTTTTAGCTTTTGCTGGTGGTGGAGACAAAAGCTTTTATTCGGCATACGACTTATTGCCTAAGACAGTCTAAAACGACTCTTCAGATTTCAAGGTCAAACTAGAGCTTTACATTAATAAACAATATTACTCATGGAATTCCACGAGTACACTTGTATAACCAATAGTATATATTTTCTCGCTGATGGTGGATAATGTCTATAGATTTTGGTACAAGTGGTCAGTTCCAACACCAATAAACGTTTTTCACCCATTCAAATGCATGTAGTTAATTATAATTAAAAGCAAATTTACTATTTTCTGATGAAGGCTTGTCTATAAATATATTGCAAAACTGAAGTGGAAAAGGAGTTTTTAATAGTAGCGGGGTGTAGCCTGGAGGGATTTTCTAAATTCAAACAGGCATGTACTCGTATGTTAAAGTAGGCCCTTAAAAATCTACACGTACATTTCATTTTATGTCCAGTAGTTTTGCGTGACTGAGTAACGTAAATATTATATAAAACATAGATAAATAAACATACAGAAAACATTAGAATGTTTTAATCTTATAGATCGTATAAAATTGTAATGCTACCAAATACTTCTATCTAATATATATATATATATATATATATATATATATATATATATATATATATATATATATAGGTTATTAGTAAAAAATATTTTATATAAACATAAAATTTTTAATATCTTTACACTAACATGCGTAGTTTCTTACAAAAGTTCAAGACTTTTTTAGGTTAGGTACACTCAGTGACAAAGAGGTAGCTGTATATCGAAGTTTACTGTCCGAACATGACATTGCAGTATATAGGCGTACGTGACGCAATATACGGCCCTTTATCCTATATAATTTATACTTTTCTTTGCACCCCGGCCTTAAAGGTTTTCCACTTATAAATGGATAATAAACTTATATTGGAACAACTGAGCTTTTTTATCTGTAATTCGTGTTTATATTTATATCTAATTAGATTACTGTCCACTACAGTACACAACGGTTTTGTAAGTTACAAGGGAGGTATAATCTTGATATCCAGATACTGGAACTCTCAATTTTGTTTTGTTTCAATCCAATTGCTGAAAGACATTACAGAAATATTTTCTAATACATTATTGATAATAGGTCATTTGTTTATAAAATATCATCTTATGTGCTATCATTACCAAATTGAGGTATCAATGACAGGCTGCGAGACATGTTTACTTTTAAGAAATAAGAAGTCTTAAAACTGACACCTTACAGGCACCACAATCACTGAACGCTATAGAAAACTAAAATCTGATCTTGGTTCGAGTTTGATACGTAACTTTTCTACACACAACGTACGGATGGTGGTAAGGGTAGATTTTATATGAATGTAGATTTCGTTAGATTATATGTTTTGTAACTTATATGTCTCTGAAGTCGAAACTTTGTGAATTGTTTATCTTTATTGTCTTCATTGCCAGCTTCGGTTAATTCAGATGAACATGTCTACCGATTCCAGGAGTCATGACTGAAACACATCAATAAGGTGAACAGGAGTTAAACTCAACATTTACATAACTTTTACAATCTACTCTTTGATATTACCAATGTAACTAATGTGTTAATTGGATGGGTAGAAACCTGATCTGATCCACTATTTTTGCTCCCGTTATCATTTCATCTACCAAAAATCATTTTTTGAGTGTTAGAAAAGCTATCTCTCAAGAGGCTAGAACATTTTATTTCTGCACAGGCTCTCTGTCTATCTTTCCGCTTCATATCTCTTAGTTATGTATATAATTTTGCATTAAGTTTAATTTATATTTCAGAAACATCGAAATTTATGATAATGCATACCACTTTGTGTGATTTTTATGAGCATAAGCAAAGCTTCCCTCAGGGTGATAACTCGAAATTAATTCAGCTAGAAATATTACATTTTATTTTTAACCGTCACTAGGGTTCTAACGAACGTTTATTCGTCACTATAAATTCCTGTGCGTTTTATTACCGCTGAAAAAGTCACAACAAAAATTAAAATATGATATGGAAATTGCACTTGTAACGTAACGTTTTCGTTGTTTTTTCGATTTATATCTTCTTAGATGATTGCAATCCTATGATACCTATGTGTCCCGTTAATTTGATCAGTAAACCCTTACATTGTTTGTATTTTGACTTTATACTGTTAAATAAAATAATAAAACACATACCCAAAACTGGTCAATTCCTTTAGTCTGTGTGCCAAGAAACGTTTTTCAGCCATAAAAAGTATCCCAGATATTACATACAAAGTTGTGTACTCCATTTCAAGCTAATTAGAAACGGAAATAGTAAAACTATTTAGTACTTTAATCAATATTAAATATAAAGTATTTTAAACTGAGTGTAAATAGTTAAATAGAATACGATGATCATATATTTCACGCCCTTTGATGCATTATATTTTTACAATCTGATGTTAAATTTTAAGGTGATCTTATCTGGTCTATTATAATTTGGTGGCAAAGGACCAACGATATATACGAAACTTTACGTCTGGAGCCATTTTCAGTCAACCGCGCCAGATAGTTTGGAACTACCGTGCTTTGATACCACCAACGTCAAAGTGTCTAACAAACTCGGGACAAGTGACGTTTGGCGACGTGTGGAACTGATCTGAGAACCTATTAAAACATGTACACAAGTATAACAAACCAGTTTATATTATTACACTGGTTCACCTGACCTAACATAATATTGTAAGGTAAAAATAATAATCATTTAACAAAACATGTTTTAATTTTTTAAACAATATAACTAATATTTTAAATTTTAGTTAACTTATTAGTTACGATAAATTTAAACATGCCAACTTACTTTCTATGAGAGGTATCGCACATCCAATTATCTACTATGATATCTTACTTTTAAAACAATGAATATAAAACTCCTATTTTTAAGCTATATCAACAAATATACAAGGTATATTAGGATAAAACGTATGAAGAATTTTTCATACGAACATGATTTACTGTCGTGCTAACAGTTGAGTATTTTAGGTATGATTTAGGTGTGAATTGGGTAACATATTACAGAAAATCCGTCACTATTTATTGATATTTCTATTGTTTTGTGTTATATAAATATTATTTAAAAAATTTCATTTTTTTGTTTTTTTCTCTAACATTTAAAGTAATTTTATACATAATTTTGAATGTTGTAAAAATAGTAAAGTTTTGTTTTTAACATTAGTTTTTGGCCTACTTTAAGTAATAAAAGTTTTATAAAAATGACTATGGTTCTTAAATGTGCTAGTATCATACTTTATTCATAATATATGATGTTTGTAGATATTTAAACTGTATTTTAGACAGTATTTGTATTTATAATTTTAATAGCTGTAAAAGTAGACTAGAAGAGACAATATGTTATATAACCCTTAAAGATTGACTTATAAGTACCATTTCAAGGAATTATGGTCCTATCTTCTAAAATTTAAGATTTAATGGATATTGAAATAAGAAAATAATTGCCAAAATATTTAATTAAAATATTTATATTTATATGTTAAAAATAAATTATCCTAATCTCTACCTCAATATGTAAAAAAATAAGATTAGTTCAATATCAATCCAATTAATACAATTTTATATTTTATTTTGTTTTGGTCGGCTTAGTTTTTGCTCAAAAATATATCCATCCAAGCAAGATCTGAAACTTTTATTGTAAATATTGTTTACTAGACTAGCATTCAGCCTACACGATAGTACTCGTAATTTAAAATGAATGTCAAGTGTTAAATTAGTTTGCGCTATTTCGTTATGTATGTTGAAATAGCGAGTTGTGTTAGGAACTGTAAACACCGATAACCCAATGCTGATGTGTTAACATCGTTGAGTTCGGCCAACTTTCCACTCCCAGGCCCAGGGCTGTCGGACGTTATGCCTTAATCATATTACCCTGTTCCCTCCGGCGACAAAACTTTTGCACGTTAGCCCGTATATTTTTAGCACGCTAAACTTGATTCATATCGTTGTACAATTTTAAAAACAAACACAATTCTTTGCAAACCTAAAGGATAATTTAGATTCTTTCCACTAAGTTTACTCACAATTAAGTAATGGGTGTTTATTTTATTGAAGGTATGTGTATCTTACTAATAACTAAGAAATGATACAATTAAAATATTTTTTATACAGTTTTAAGAACAAAGTGACAACATTGTTTTTGTTTGAGATATAGTGTATTTGGCAACATCCAATCAGCTGATGTTATTAAAGTTCATTAGAGTTGCAATTTCATAAGCTAAAATATAGACAAATAATTTAAGGGATAATATTAAAATATACATCCCGAAAAGATATTGTTCCCTGCTTTTACGATAAAGTGGGTTCATTAAATTAATATTCAATTGAACGTTTTACTTTGCTTACGTTATAGAAAAACTTCGACCTACAGAAACTCTTGTGGATAAAATTCAATCATCAGGGAAGCTCTGTAAAAAAGCTAATGGTCTCATATTTGCTAAAATTAAGTGATTATTTGTATATAAAAAACAGAATAATCTTGTATATTTCTGTTTCAAGAGACGATCAGAGGAAAGGGCTGAGTATTGTGTCACGAACGTCCTTATCCGAAAATGTCCCGCCTTAGGCTGTAAACTTCGATACACCGATAACTCTCTTCTTGGAGTGTTTACTGAAGAACTTGAAGTTATGAGAAAGAACACTTCAATGCTAGCTGTTACATTCAGATGATAATGCAGAATTTGAATCAATATCCTTTACACTTTGATTTAACTTTAGTTTCTTAATAAAGCAAATACATTACTATTTTTTGCTGGCGCATTTATTATGATATTGTTTCTACCAAATTTTTTCCATTGTTTTAATATAAATTTACTATTTAATTTTTATTAGAACCAACACGAGAAACAAGTAATTGTGGAAAAGTAGATTATTCCAGGACAAAATTTAAGTACGTCTTTACTCATAACACATTACTGTATATATATGAAATGTGGATGGCAGCAATAAAGTTTTAATAAGGTATGATTACATTCAAGTAATATATTTTTAAAGATCCGTATTTTACTTATTAAGTTAAATTATATATTATGGAACACTAAAAATATATACCTTTCAAAAATATATATTTCTTTTTTACTAGTGACTCTGGAATCTTTTAAACCTAGTGAGGTATTCCTAGATGTGGTGGTTTATACCTTCCAAATTAAACTGCATTGCGTACAGGCAAACCAATGTTTCACAAATATGTTCAATTCTATGGGTATTTGGGACCTGTGGAAACTATGCAGCAATCCAATTCTGTTCTAAGTTAATTTTATTCATATCTATTTTCCTTTGGTATACAATTTAATTAAATGTAACATTTTTATTAATATAACATAAATAAGTATTGTTGGTTATATGTAATTAATTTTTTATTAGGTTATATGAAATAGATTTATTGGTATATACCAATTACATGGTATACTTTAAATAAAAATAAAAATTTATTTTAGAATTGTAAATGGATAGGGAATAAAAAAGTAAATTTATATTGTAATCCAGCGGCAGGCACAACGCGCTTGGAATCTGGTCTAGACCTGACTTGATGGCAGTGAATGCTAAACAATAGTTTACAGTGGACTCAATCTTGGTTAGGCGGCCAACCTGCGTTGGGAGAGATTTAAACAGACCTGCAGGAACAGGAGCGTAGTCGGTGCAGGCCGAGAAACCACGCTCTGCTACCATTCCGAGTTGAGGAGCGATAGAGTAAAGTCTTTTAGTGCGAGTTTAAAAACTAGTGTCGGGCGTAGGATCCGTCGGTATAAATTATTTTTATACCGAACTCCAAGACCTTCACGACCAAAGAGCTAAGTACTTTGACTGAAATATTAAATTTTTCTAAATTTGAAATTTGCAATATTAAGAAGTGAATTAATTTAAAATTGGAATTGAAAATTTGAAATTAACGATCAAATTCTGTTGAGTGAGGACTATAATATATATATGAATTGTAAAGGAGTAATTTATTAAAGTCGAACGTAAAATTTAATTGAAATTCTAAGGATTGTAGTAAAAATTAAGAGCTGCAGGTGCTGCACCATATCCTGTAGGAACTTGTGAAAAATTCCTGTTAAGAACTGTTTAGTTTTGTTTGAGAATTTAATTTGAAGGAAGTTTATTATTATTATTTTATTAGTTTTGAGAAGAAGCCTATTTAATTTATTTCATTCAGATTTATTCAAGATTATTATTTTATTTTTTATATTTTATACTCACGTATTTAGAGGACAGTGAGCCAATATTAAATCGAAAGTGCCTTACCTAAGGAAGTAGTAATTTTAACCTATTGTTCAAAACATTGTTTTGGTGGAATACAAGGTTAATAATTGACATTTGAATTGATTTAATAAACCTGAATATTTCTAAAAGGGTGTGCAGTTTTAATTTCCACCAGTATCTACTTAAATCTTATGAGTTCGAGAATATTTAGGGTCATCATAATAAAAACAAAAAATTTTGTATATTAACATTCAGTATACAAATAAGTGCGCCACTCTGCTCTATTCTGGTGAACTTTAATAAAATTGAACTTAGTGGTTGTAAATTAATAAGTGGCTTGGATACTGGAAAATTATAAAGTGTTTAATATTAAACTTTTAAAATGGCACTTAAGGTGGACTTGTTAACCAAGGAGGAATTGGACTATGAAATTAGGTTAAGAGGTGTGGAAGTGTCTCCTAGTCTTAAGGTGATAGATTTAAGGAAAAAGTTACGGCAGTTAATAAGTCTTGATGTAAATAGTAATTATTTGAACCTGAGTGGAAAGGTCGCTTTCAAGGAGGAATGGGATAAAATTAAGTTAGAAACCCAACTATTAGGAACTAGACTGGAGGAATCCATTGAACAGGGACTAACATTGGACATAGTTAGGTGTGAAACAAAAATAAATCATTGGCAGCGCCGTCTGACTAACTTAAGTAAATTGTTCAAAATCGAAGAGAAGGATATAGCTAAACATGTTGAAAACCGGAATAGTATATTAAGTGAATTGTTGTTAAAAATAAAAAACCTAAAAATTGAAAAGGAAACATCTGATAGCTTGGTGCGCAAGTTATCTGATTCCAATCTGGAAATAGAAGGTGAGCTGGAAGAGGCTGGTAAACCGGAAGTGAAAGATAAGTCTGGTCTAAATATGAGAGATGATGTGTTTGTTTCGGGACGGCCACATTTAAGTTATAATAAACTACCGAACCCCATTGAGCGTTATTTGAAGGAGTTTAAAAATCTACGATGGATTAAATGTTCAAGAATTATTAGAATTCTTTAAAATAATCTTGAAACTTAAAAAGGAAAACTAGATGTACGGAAGAGGATATTATGGAGATTGCGATTTCACATAGTCAGGGAGCTCTTTTGTCGAAACTATTGGAAATAAAACAGGACAATGTCACGGTCAAATTAATGCTTGAAATATTATTGAATTATTTCGTGCCATATCATCAGCGTGAACTTTTGAAATTTGAAAAGGTGCACCGTCCCCCAAAGATATAATGAAAGCTTATCCAACTACATTATAGACATTAAGGAATCAGTAGAAGTACTTTGTTGTAATATAAATGAAAGGGATGTTGTGGAATTAATCAAGGTGGCAATTAATCCTGAAACCAGAAATAAACTAGTGTTTATGGGAAATCCGAGCACATATTCCGAACTGGATGAGATGTGTATAAGGGCGAGTAATGTAGGTTATGCTGACAACGTGAGGAAAACAGGGAATAATTTGAATGTGATTAGGAAGTATAATGTACCGGTTAACAGCATCAGGGCGAGGCAAGAAAGAATAACTTGTTATAAATGTAATAGACCTGGTCATTATGCTTATCAGTGCCGGGAGCTAAACAGGAAACCTGTTGTAAACCAGCGGAGACCTATTGTAAACCACACTCCAGCTATTAACCCCGAAAATGTAGGTCGTAATGTACAGGAGTCAAAAAACTAGTTAGTAGGGAAAGTTCGAACAATGAGTTAAGGAAGGGCGAACTTTCCCGGTTACCTAAAATTGTGTCCAACAAAAATTCACATGAATTATCTGCTAAATTAAATCATACTTGGCAAAAGAAAAATTCGGAAAATGTCAGTTCATTGCCCAGCTTAGAAATAGATTTTGGCAAGAATATATCATTAAATCTATTATTAGATACTGGTAGTAGTATAAATATAATAAGTGATAGACTGTATAAACTATTATTAGAGAGTAAGATTGTAAAGTGTTACCAGTTATCTAACCTGACATGTATGAGTGCTGAAAATAAAAAAATGTCCGTAATCGGCAGTGTAAATATAAAAATTAAAATAGATAGGTTCACCTGGAAAGTGGAATTTCTTATAGTGAAGGACTTAGCCCAAAAGGCAATTTTAGGAGCGAACTTTATAAAACATTCTGGTTTGTTAATAGACTTGAAAAATAATTGTTGTCGATTTGACTTTAATGTAGAGAAGTGTATAAAATTTGTGCAAAATATTACAGTAGCGTGTATGAACACCAATCACACTTATAAAATAGGATGCGAAGAGGCCAGCAATGAAATAATAAAAATTATAAAGGAATTTCCAACGGTATTTACCGACAAAAATTGGTAAAACTCTAGATTATGAGTATAAATTAAAAGTTAAAGATCATGAACCCGTAAAACTTAGACCATATCCATTGAATCCACCTAAACAATAAAAAATAAAAAAAATTATTGACGAATTATTGGAACAGGACATTATTCAACCAAGTGTGAGTCAGTACTCGAGTCCAACCTTTTTAGTAAGTAAGGAAGATGGAAAATCGGAAAGATTAGTAGTTAATTACAAGGAGTTAAACAAGAAGTTGGAAGGAGTGAGTTATCCTATAGGCGAAATGCACGAACTGTATTACCATTTGAAGGGAAACAATTATTACTCAGTAATAGACTTAACCAAATGTTTTTTATCAAATAAGTTTAGCGAAGGAAAGCCAGGAGTTAACTACGTTCTCGGTACCTTTCGGAAGTTACAGCTTTAAACGAATTCCTTTTGGAAGTGGGGTATTGTCGTCATATATGAATAAAATCTTAGGAGAATTGAGATTTACTTGCACTCTCGCCTTTTTGGACGATATTATTGTGTATTCGAAGACATTGGAGGAACATTATATGCATTTGAAACAAGTGTTAGAGTGTTTAAAGAAAAATAATCTTACTGTGAATCCGGAGAAAGTAAAATTTTGTTATAATGAAATTAAATTTCTGGGACATTTGGTTTCCAAAGACACTATAAGAATGGACCCTGACCGTACACGGACGTTATTAGAATCTCCGAGACCCCGGGACAAGAAAGGTATTGCGAGGTTCATAGGGATGACTAGTTATTTCTCTAAATTTATTCCAAATTATGCGGAAATAGCTCATACACTCAATGAAATGAGGAAGAAGTCTACCAAATTTATGTGGGACCAAAAATGTCAGGAATCGTTCGATAAACTGAAACGAGCGGTTACCCGTCCCCCCGTATTAGCCATCCCTGACTTCAACAAGGAGTTCACAGTCCAATGCGACGCGAGTGATAAGGCCTTCGGTTCCTGTTTATTACAGGAAGCGGATAATGGACATTTAAAACCGGTGGCCTATTATTCAAGGAAATTTAATGAAAGTGAGGTGAAACTTACTACCTATCAAAAGGAAGCTTTGGCAGTAGTCTGTTCAATAAATAAGTTCCGTAATTTCCTAGAAATGAGACCATTCAACTTAGTGACCGACAACTCAGCATTGGCTTGGGTATTGTCCCACTTTCGTAAATTAGGAAAATTAGGGCGCTGGGTGGAGGTTATATTGTCTCTACCATTTAAAATTACGCATGTTAAAGGTAATCAGAACCCAGTAGCGGACTATTTATCTAGATTATTTCAAGATAGTGAAGTTGACAACAATGTGTTACATGAACTAGAAAAATTAGTGAATAAGGACAAGATGAACGATAACTCTTTAAAAATGAACAATGAAACTGTAAATAATAAGGACTTAGTAATAAAAGAGGAAACAGTGTCTATAAATAGTATAAGTACGATGCCTTTTAGCTTTATGGACTTAAAAAACGCATCAGAAGCAGGATGTAAATATAACTAAAATTATGGAGGGTGTATTGAACTATACCAATAGTGATGTTTACAGTGTGGAAAAAGGGGTGTTATTTTATGTGATCAATAAAAACAATTCTAAAAGGATCTATTTACCTGAGCACTTATTCAAGGTTGTATACGAGTATTATCACAACTCATTGTCTGGCTGTCACTTCGGCATTTTAAAAACACAACGGAAAATAAATGAAAGGTTTTATCACCCTAAACTAAATGATTATGTGAAAAATAATGTAAAATGTTGTGAAGTATGTTTGAAAGCAAAAAGTAGCAACTAGAGGGACCAAGGACCTTTGAACAGCAATCTGAGCAGTCGTCCAATGCAGAAGTTATATATGGATATTTATGGGCCATTACCTGCATCTTCCAATCGAATGCAATATATCCTGATAGCAGTAGATGACTTCACCAAATATAATTGGATAATGCCACTCAGGAAATACACCTCAGGTAATGTAATTAATGCATTAGAAAATAATATTTTCAAAATATTTCTTTGCCTGTAGAATTCGTGACGGATAATGGAACATATTTTGTCAGCGAGGAATTCAAAAATTAATTTGTTTAATTTAGGCATAAAACAAAGGACCATTATACCTTATACTCCTCAAGGAAATAAAAGTGAAAGGCAAAATCGAAATTTAAATCAAATTCTGACAGCTTATTATCATAACTGTAAAAAGAATTGGGGCAAGGATTTGTACCATGTGCAAATGGCCCTAAATATTTGTCACAATGAAAGCATAAAGTCGTCTGCATTTGAATTAATGTTCAGTTTCAAAGCAAATGATGGTTTGTCACTAAAATGGCAAATTAAAGATATTTGTGATGAAAAATGGAGCAAAGATAAGAATGCAAAGATGGTTGAAGCTATTCAAAATTTAAAAAGACAAAATGAGCTGAATTCGAGAAGAAACCGATACAACCGAAATCACAGGCAATTAAAAATGTATGATGTAGTCTATTGTAGAATTACAAATCAGCGATATAAGCTAGATCTGAAATATGAAGGACCATTCAGAATAATTTCAATTATTAGCTCCAACTCATATGTAGTTCAAAATTTAAAAGAATTGAATGAGTTCCGTAGAATACACTTTCAGGATGTGAAACCCACTGGGGAAAGAAGAGTGCATATTTAAATATAACAAAACAAAATAATTACCGAGGGGTAAATAATTTGAATTACAAAAAAAATTTTAAAAAAGGAACTGATTAAAAATTATGACGAATTAAATTAGTTGTAAGAATGAAGAAAAACTATATTAGATGTACGCTGTATGTATGTATGTTTGATTTGAGAAATTTCAGTGACAAGGAAGATTAAATTAAAATATATTGAACAATTGAGGAAATTCTACAGCCCTGTTAAATTGTAAATATTAACTTGAATTGTAATCTTGTAAAAATGTATTTTAAACTTGAAGAAACCTCAAGAGGAATAAAAAGTTTATGATTTAGATAAAAGGGCACAGGTGAAGTAAACAGTTGCGATAACTACATGGTTTGGGAGAGGAGGAGTGTATTAAAACAATTCAGTATTTATTTTTCTGAATAATGCACAAATCCGAAACTTATGGTCCGTAAATTAATGTTATTAACATGTGTTATTTATGTTTGTATGTAAATTAATAACTAACACGAATGTTGGAATATTAATTTAAACTTGTTAGTTTGATAAAATTTATGCCAAGGAAGAGGGGAACAGAAGAAAAAAGACTGTTATTTCTATGATAAACAACGGTATAGGTAAAAATAATAAAATAAGAACTGACACCCCCGTCTGGGGATATGTTTTAATTCTATATGAAGCTGCGTCAACCAGTGAATGGGCGAGCCAAGGACACACAGCCGTGCAGGGCAAAGGTTCCAAGGACGACCCAACTAATAACAGACCGGACCTGCAATAATAAACATCCCACAACAACAATCACCGTCTACCTCGTTCGACCCATTGTGAAGGATTATCTGGATGGACTATCTTTATGGTAGGACTTAGAATTGTAAAAAGGTAGGTGGCAATTGGACTCTTAATATTTGCCATAGTTTAGGTCAAGGTTTCTATTGGGGAACTTAATTGTTTAAGTTTTCAAAAACAATCTGATAATGTATGGACTCTTTTAAAAAGAATTTATAATAATTAACGCTTGGTTAAAATAACTTGATAACTAGTATGCTGCCACTTCTTACAACTATTATCAAAAATAAATTAAAACAAATATTATAAAAAAAAAGGTTTTGTTGTAGATTTTATGATGCATGTTAAAGCTAGGTGGAAATACAATTTCTAAAGGATGTGAGATAAATTTCTTAGACTTAAGTATTAAACTTGGCAGATACCAAGCGCTTTAAGGGGGTGTGTGTATACCAATTACATGGTATACTTTAAATAAAAATAAAAATTTAATAAATAAAAATTTATTTTAGAATTGTAAATGGATAGGGAATAAAAAAGTAAATTTATATTGTAATCCAGCGGCAGGCACAACGCGCTTGGAATCTGGTCTAGACCTGACTTGATGGCAGTGAATGCTAAACAATAGTTTACAGTGGACTCAATCTTGGTTAGGCGGCCAACCTGCGGTGGGAGAGATTTAAACAGACCTGCAGGAACAGGAGCGTAGTCGGTGCAGGCCGAGAAACCACGCTCTGCTACCATTCCGAGTTGAGGAGCGATAGAGTAAAGTCTTTTAGTGCGAGTTTAAAACTAGTGTCGGGCGTAGGATCCGTCGGTATAAATTATTTTTATACCGAACTCCAAGACCTTCACGACCAAAGAGCTAAGTACTTTGACTGAAATATTAAATTTTTCTAAATTTGAAATTTGCAATATTAAGAAGTGAATTAATTTAAAATTGGAATTGAAAATTTGAAATTAACGATCAAATTCTGTTGAGTGAGGACTATAATATATATATGAATTGTAAAGGAGTAATTTATTAAAGTCGAACGTAAAATTTAATTGAAATTCTAAGGATTGTAGTAAAAATTAAGAGCTGCAGGTGCTGCACCATATCCTGTAGGAACTTGTGAAAAATTCCTGTTGAGAACTGTTTAGTTTTGTGTGAGAATTTAATTTGAAGGAAGTTTATTATTATTATTTTATTAGTTTTGAGAAGAAGCCTATTTAATTTATTTCATTCAGATTTATTCAAGATTATTATTTTATTTTTTATATTTTATACTCACGTATTTAGAGGACAGTGAGCCAATATTAAATCGAAAGTGCCTTGCCTAAGGAAGTAGTAATTTTAACCTATTGTTCAAAACATTGTTTTGGTGGAATACAAGGTTAATAATTGACATTTGAAATTGATTTAATAAACCTGAATATTTCTAAAAGGGTGCAGTTTTAATTTCCACCAGTATCTACTTAAATCTTATGAGTTCGAGACTATTTAAGGTCATCATAATAAAAACAAAAAAATTTTGTATATTAACATTCAGTTATAATTTGTATGGAAGGCGATCTTCTCTTTGATTGGGTATGCTGGCCTACCCTTCTTCCAAGATGGCAAAACTGATTAATAGCCCACTCCAGGAGACTGCTACTAAACCTAAAGTTACCCCTCCTGAATATACTGTAACTCCGGAAACAAGCGAAAATTTCCCTTCAGGAGAAGAGCAATAAGAAGTTTTTCGGCAAGTCTTCTAGTCCTTAAAAAACAACAAAGACAAGCGAACTGGATTAGTTACGATTTTGACTGAAGTTTAGTATATGCAGTATTTCAGATAAATGTGTCAAGTCGGGATTTCAGTTTATTCAGAAATTTATCATAACTAGCCAATTTTAAAATTTATGGGGCACGCAATTCGGTTTATGCTTCAGATTTTTAGATGACATACTCTTCATGGAATAAAAGGTTTCTGGAGGCAATATACTTTATAAAAGAAGATTGAGTGAACTTAGGATTTAGTTTCATAGTCCCATTTAAAAGTTTTGTTACTTTTTAAAGATAATTTGTAACGGTACCGTAAAATAAAGCTCAATCCTCTTTAATACAGGGAGTTTTACTACTAAGCAATATCTCTCAGACATTTCAAAGCTTAAAAATCAATCGAAACCACAGTATAATTTGAAGTAATACACATTACACTAACCTAGTTATTTCTCTCATAAATATAACTATACTATCTCATCAGTCACATGTGACAAGTTCCTTTACACTATGCAATAATCCTTTTAGTTAAAATTACTTCTTTTCATGCACTTCTGGACGTTAAAAGTTTAGCATTCTCATGATTTTCAAACCCATCCTTAAATATTTTATGGAAAGAATCTTGAGGATTAACTTTCTGCAAAAGAAAATGTAATAGGTCAGTGATAGAGAGAAATAAAAAAAATAACAAAAATATTAACTAAAACCTACCTACAACATTTCTAAAAGTAGTTAGTGATAAAATATGTTTTTGAAACAAAAATTGATCGGAAGTGTCAAGCACAAACAGAATGGAATGATTTACAGTATCAACGGAGTCAGGTTTAAGATTAAAACTTTACAATTAAACATCAATGGCCTGTGTCTTTGCAGGCGATTTCCAATAGAATAAAAGTTACGTCTTATACATTCCTATACCAATTGCTTAGTAAACACTCCTGATGACAGAGGATGGTTATTTTTCAGATAAACCCATGAGAGTGTTATTAAAGCTTTCCAGAATACCAAAGTGATGTAAAAATCAAATATAGATATCTTGGGGGTAACAACGTATTTCAAACTCTAAGAGTGTTATATCTTAACAAATATACTGTATTTTCCTGTTTACGTGATAACAAACGTAACTAACAAATATTTTTATTGTATGATAATAAATTGAAAAAGAAAACTATTTTTCCTTTAGAGCTGCAACCCCATTTAAGCGAATGGGTGCTTCATCGAATAATTTATTTATATTTCGATGATGACGCGGATATGTGTTAATTGTATCTTTCTACGAAAGGAATGTTTTGAAGATAAATATTCCTTATCTAGAGGTTTTAAAACTATTTTAACCTCTATTAGTATGCTATTTTGTGAAAACATATTGCATTTGTTTTTTTGAGAGCATATGACATTTGTGTGTCATTACATTTATCTTCCATTCATATTTCTAGGTCACTGAAAATTTGAAGAATAAGTATAGCTTATCTAGCTGTTCCAAGTTAATATTACTTATTTTTTATTATACTATTTAAGTGATCATAAACTTTAGTGTCATATTTCTTTACGGTAAAACTTTGAAAATTGAAAAACACACACACAGATGTTTTAAAGATTTTAAACCTATTTTAGCCCATATGGATAGTTTATTTTCACCAAAATTGTTGTACTAGCTTTTTAGGGTGTTAAAATAGTTGTAAAAATTTTTAGCTTTATATTATGTTAGTAAGTTGTGTAACAAAATATAGTTCTTATATATATAAAAGATATATATATATAAAAGATTATAAGCATTTAAGATAAAACGAGTAATAGTAGATCGTTTATTAGTCGGTCAATTGTTAATAATAATTTATAGATTTGGTATAGTTACGACAATTCGTTTAAATTATAATTAATCTTTATATATACACCACACATATAACAAAATTGACTAATGACCACAAAAGTTTCGGTTTGGTTCACTGTGCCTCGCCTCTCTTATGTACACGGTCAGGATATAACGTACCTTAACAGGATTACTTTATAATCTCATTTAAATTCGGATAGTATGAAGTTAAATAGAAAAAATATTATAATTTTTAAATAACGACTCTCTTATTTGTTGTTACGAGCTGGGACTAGGCTGTTTCATAGAACGCCTATAAGTTAATCGCATATTTATCCTAAACTCCCTATTTAAATCCTAATGATATTATAAATGCGAAAGTTTCAATGCTTGCGTATTTGGATGTTTAGATGTTTGGAGTTTTGTCCTCGAATCACGCTGAAAGTGCTATACGGATTGCGTGGAAAATTTGGAACAGGTATAGCTTTTGGTCTGAATTAACATTTAGAGTGCTTTTAACCACCCATAACACATTCATTTCACCAAATAAAGTCGAATTCAAATTGAAAAATTCTAAGAACGAAACGTATTTTGACAGCTGTTGACAACTATGGTTCAACAAACTTTCTAAAACATCTGTTTACATTTGAATTTTATCAATAATAAGTAAACAGTTCTTGATCGGTAGTGTAATGTAAATAATAAATGAAATGTATAAATTTTACTCCAGACGAATTAAACTCATCTAATGCATTAAATACCGTTATAAAACTAACCTTAATGAACAAAGCTATGAATGTTTTCACATAAGTTACTTTAAACTGGTGGGCTTCCTTGACATTATGATATTAAATTTTAACAATGGCTTTTGGAAAAAACAGAGAAACGAATACATAATAACTTAACGATTCATTCTTTCCCTGGCTACAGTCCCAAAAAAAATTGTAACGCAAAACTTAAATAACGATTATTTTGGAATGTTGTATAACCTTAATAAGGATATCCCCCTTATACGGGAATTACATAATAAGTAGGTAGTAGGACTTCCCCCTAGGTCGTAATAGTCTTTTCAGTCCTAGCAAGCCCAACTATAGCAACACAATTTTGACCAAAATAGATTTCCGAGAATTATTATAATCGAACGTATATAGTATTTTAATCGAAGCAATATGGCGAGATAACCTGTGACATAGTAGGTAAGTGAACTTAAACGGTCTTAAGTAGACACTTTTTAATCGAAGTAGGCATCTCGGTCCTATGTAAGTATATGTTGTCTTCGTCAGAACAACAAGGAAAACTAATTTGGTACTGGAAATATCTTAGACATGAAATATATAACAAGGATTGGAAATATACGCTTTTTGACCAAAATAAGTTTCCGAGATCTGTGTTTTCTTGATCGGGATTACAAGGCAGATTCAGTTGTGACGTTATGTATATCATTAATTAGAACCAGACATGCTCCTACACGTGCCAAACATGATATAATAATTAAGTTAAACTCTGATACTACTTACCGTGAACTTAAATAATAATATCTATTGAAATTATTGAAATTAAATAAGGCTATTGCCAATGGTACAAATTTAATGTAAATTATAGATGATTTATTCGTGTTTCCATGGTAAAGAATAATGTATTTTCAAACTATATCCAGTTTTTTCACTAAAACAGATTCTTTATAATATATAACTAACTATACCTCTTTGAACATTTGAAGTATTTTGATATTTTGGTTATCTTGGAATTTTATATTTATTCATACATCTTCAATACCTGAATAAAACATTCTAGTTTTCTATTTTAACGAAACGGGATTTTCGTTTACTAAAATGTATTTGATGATTCGTATATCTCTCAGTTTATCGGAAGCACAATGATACTAAAATCTATATACAGGGTGAGTGGCTCTTGGTGTTACAAAATTTTTCGGTTTGTAATGCAATGTAAATGTGATACAATGGCGGTTATAAAAAAGTCTAATTCCAAAAATTAGGTCTGAAATTAATTATTTTCAGTTTTTCTAAGAAACCCGTGTTTTTGTACGTAAATCTGATATTTCTCAGCAACGAATAGACATATGTGAGCAAGCTACAAAATTTTTAGATTCTCCGTTAAATTTTAGATTTTAAAAAGTTATCGGTTCAAACGGTAAGAAAAGAAAAATTAAGCTTCAGGTTGATTTAAATCGCAAACTTGCTAAGTTTCAGAAAAACTGAAATATCATTGAACCCCATCTTTTTACCACACCCTGCACACAAGAATGTTTCAAGTGATATTAAAAACTTTGAAATTTTAATAGGCTTTTAAAATGGTATGCCATATGACCATAGTTAAGTATTCGGTTACCTACTTTTATTGGTTTGAATATTAAAAAACATGCAAGCTACAAAAAGATTAAAACAATTTAATAACAACTGTACTTAATTTTTATGTTTTATCAAACTGCCTCATAAAACAGGGAATTAAAGATTTAAAAATAATTAAAGCAGTTTAAACATTAAAACATTAAAAGTCAAATCATTGCAGTTCATTCTCAAAATGGCAACCTTCTATTCTCACACAAGATCTTGCTCGCTTTCTCATTGCTCCAGCGGTCATTTCAAAAGACAGTTACTCCCGAAGCCTTTGAGCAGCTAGACCAATTCTCCCTCAACATTTTTTTCTGAGTTTACTGGGATGGAATAAACTTCCTGCTTGAAAAACCCCACACAAAAATGTCAATAGTTGTAAGGTCGGGAGATCGGGCAGGCCATGCGACAGTTCCCCCACGTCCAATCCACTCGGGATAGTTTTCAGTCAGCCATTGACGTACTGTTGCATTAAAATGTGGAGGGGCTCCATCCTGCTGGAATATAAGCTCGTCTCTTTCAACATTGTTCAAATTGTTCTAGAAGGTTAGGTAGGTCATGTTGCAAAAAATCTAAGTTGATTGTTCCATTTACAGCACCATCAAATATGTGAGGGCCAATCAGTTGGTCGCCTAAGACTCCACACCAAACATTAATACTAAAACGCGTTTGAAAGGATTGTTCCCTTGTCCGGTGTGGGTTTTGCTGATCCCAGTGGTGCATATTATGACAATTGAAAATTCCTGCTCTTGTAAACAATAACTCATCAGTCCAAAGGATTTTTTGATAAAAATGACGCTGCTCTATGTCTCTGTTTAGCAATAAACGATAGATTTGTAGTCTAGGAGCATAATCAGTTGCTTTCAAATCTTGAACAGGCGTAAAACGGTATGGATGGAACTTATTCTTATGCAAAATGTCCAAAACCTAACGTCTCTAGCAAGTTATCTACTACTAATTTCTGGATCAATCCGTACTGAATTTAGAACTACTTCATCTAATCCTACATCAAGAACAATGTTTCCTACTTCGTTAGGTCTTTTGTGAACTGTACCTCCCTCCACAAGACGTTGATGGAGTCTTGAGAACACAGAATGAGTGGGAAGTCGGCGATCAGGGTAGCGAGCTTGATACTCTCTTTGGGCAGCACGCGCATTTCCATCACAAAAACCCGTAAATAAAGTGCATATCAGCGTATTCTCGAGTAGTGAACTCCATGGCAGCCTACACTTGACTAAATTGAGCAGAAAAATAGTTTATTGGAGTAGTAGAAGTAATTCATGTGGACACTGGTCTTACAAAACAAGATAAGGAATGAATGTACAATACTGGTGAAAGTGATAAGATAAGGAATTAAAACATTGATAAAGGAGGCGACCATTAATCCATAACTATCATCCACAAATTATTTTAAACTGTTGTACTTTTTTGTAATCTTCAATTCCTTGTTTTATGAGGCAGTTTTATAAAACATAAAAATTAAGTACAGTTGTTATAAAATTGTGTTCATCTTTTTGTAGCTTGCATGTTTTGTAAAAGTAGGTAACCGAATACTTAACTATGGTCATATGGCATACCATTTTAAAGCCTATTAAATGGCAAAGTTTTTAATATCACTTGTCACATTCTTGTGTACAGGGTGTGGTAAAAAGATGGGGGTCAATGATATTTCAGTTTTTCTGAAACTTAGAAACTTTGCCATTTAAATTGACCTGAAGCTTAATTTTCTTTTCTTACCGTTTGAACCGATAACTTTTTAAAATCGAAAATTTAACGGAGAATATAAAAATTGTGTAGTTTGCTCACATATGTCTATACGTTGCTGAGAAATATCAGATTTACGTACACAAACACGGGTTTTCTTAGAAAAACTGAAAATAATTAATTTCAGACCTAATTTTTGGAGTTAGACTTTTTATAACCGCCATTGTATCACATTTAAATTGCATTATAACCCAAAAAATGTTGTCACACCAAGAGCCACTCACCCTGTATAATAAAAGAAAAGATAGATATTGGTTGTGAATGTTATGAACAATACAAACGATTGAAATGCATTGCCATCAAACTGGATATGTTCTGCATGGAAATTAAATTTCTTAAAATGCTCCAAGATTTTTCCTAACAGATTTATAGAGTTGCAATTTTTCTTGTCCTTTAAGGGTTTGCTAACGCCAAGGCATTAAGAAGCCAAATAAAGAATTTGAAATAATAATAACAATAATTTAACAATGTGTAATTCCCTAATAAATCAATATTACAATATATTATTTGGTATTTGGTATTACATACATACATTAACCTTTAATTTAATAAGTTAGTTGTGTCTATAAATTTTCCTAATAACGATATAGTAAAAGCTTCTAAATCTCTAGTAATGATTATATGTTTAAGTTATACACTAGATATATTAAGATATATGATTTTATACGCTAGTATTTTAGAAGATTTTTGGATCAATCGGAACAGTTTTGAACGTGATTCGTAGAATAATCTCGTAAAAATATTCTAAGATTACGTTATCCTGGTGGAGTCACCTGTAGATGAAATCGTTGATTTTAAAAGGTCCTCTACGAAATAAAAACATATATTACAAAACAGTGTGATCTTTACTAGTTGTATACAATTAATTATTATGTTATAGAAAGATTTTTTATTTTAGTAATTTTTGTTGTAAATAAATAGTCAGAGGATTAATAATCAAGTTAATTTTTATTAATTAGCAAATATATACACATTAGGCAGACCGACAACGTAACACGTTGATGACTTACGGAAAAGAATAATACATGTTTAGCTATATCAGCTGTTGTAAACGTTGGCGCATGCGCACATTGATTTCTTTGCTGTCGTAGTGTGTGTCTGTGTGAACCACCAACACGCGGGTATTGTCAATTATTTATAACAATTTTCAAAATAAATAAACGAGACAATATAATGATACGAACATCTAGACTCCATTTCATAAGTATATGTACTGAATAGTTATTTAGAAACTATAAAAGTGTAATATAAATGTAATTATTTGTAAACTTTTAAAAACTAAAGCCAAGCAAATATTTCAGTATGTTAAAAGTAATTTTTTATTATTTTCTTTGTGTCTGCAATGTTACTGAAACCTTAATAATTCATATTGGCGTTCGGTGGTTTCAAAGAATGTCAAAATCATGAACCTGGCTTTAGTCCAGACTTGTTGAGTGTCAGGAATATTTTGCTTTGTGAGGTTGGCTATGTTGTGGTGATAAATCTTTTGAGGTGACTGTTGGCAGTTTTGCCAAATATGATTCAGGTAATAACAATGTTGTGGCCTTAAAATATTCCATGTCATTGTGCAATGGAGGCCGTCAATAATCATTTCATTAACTTTTGCAATACATCTGCTTTGTTAGTAATAATTACCAAAATTTAATTTATTTTATATAAAGACAAAACATTTTGTGATTTTCTAACAGTACCGTACAGCGGTTTTGTATGGGGCAGTACATTTATTGAATATTTTCTAAAAATTTGAAAATTGAAAAAATATCTAAAGTGATCCAAACAGTCTTTACAAAATGTATACTATTTGTTAGAATAACATACGTTTGATTCATATGAAATTTATTTATTTTATGTCCTGTCAACCCTTTTGTGAGATAAGTGGTAGCAAAGCCTAAAAAGTATTACAGAGGTTCCCCTTAGTCCAAGGTATTTCGCATTTGATTTTGTGGTCAAAAGATGAAAAAGCAGTCTGATATGTCTATAATTCTATTCATCAATGAGTAAATAGAATACTTGAAACTATGTACTAGCTTTCTCTTTCAAGTATAATCTTTTTTTTAGTTTAAAAATATAATGTATATAATAATAATAGAATAATCATATTTTCAAATTCAGATATTGAGTTATAATATTTATCATGCAGTTTTAATTGTAAACTGAGTATAGTATTATATTGAAGTAAGTGGATGTAATTGAAATATAAAAACTGACATTATTATTTTACGAGCGGCCGACTTTTCTTAGTTAGCTTTCCACGGTTTTAACGCGGTTTCCTGTTCAATATCATGTACGCTATATTATTATTCTAAGCAAAATAAACACTCCTAGAAATAAGTGAAGGTCACTGTATATATTCAAGTCTCCTAATCCATTTAAGAATAATCTTTTTATATATATATATATATATATATATATATATATATATATCAATATCTATATAGATCTTTATATGGATTTAAAAATTTAAGCAGTTGCTAATTAAATTTGGAATATAAATATTTTAAAAGCACATAAACATTATAAACTGCAATTACGAGACATTTACGTATACTACAGTATATAGCCAAAAAATTTGAATGCGCTAAGTTATGATGTACGTTTGTCTTTAAAATTCATTATTTCTGGTTGAACGAAAACTATGAGAGTGAAACTACATTAGACTAATCTACATGTACGATTGGCAAGCATATTTTTATAATAAGTTTGCAGTTTTCAGGACAAATGAGGAGGCTACAAAAAATAAAAAAAAATTGCAGTAATGATAACCACGAAGTAATATTTAATATTTATGAAACGTTACTTACATTATTGTATGTTTTAATAAATACCTTGTTTGTTTATCATATCTTAGATATTAGATATTAGAACCGTCTGAACAAATTTTATTTTATTTTATTTTAGTTATCATTAATCGAAACTTTATCCTAATCTTACAAATCCTAATTCTAACAATATTGAAAGTTTGAAAGTGCGCTCCATTGTTTGTTTTGCTTTTACGGATAAACTATTCAACCCTTTTAATTGCGCTTGAATCTGACATAGCGATTTTTAGTGTTTTTGGGATGAATATAGGCCTATTCTTACTCTATTTTGTTGGATCAGAAGCAGAGCCTAGTGCTAGGTCACGTTATATCATTTATAGCTGTCAATCTAGTTGGATAAAACGAAAACACGTCATTCTGTTTATACGTAACACTTTTGTTGTAACAGGAAACCTCTTCCGATATTTACATAACGATAGACTGGAACTCACACACATACACTTATACACTACATAACTCTAGCTGTTTCCTGCTCACAAGTAAGTGTGAATTGTGTCGTATTCGTTCTAGACAGAATACCTTAAAATCTTCTATAATATTATTGTATATATATATATATATATATATATATATATATATATAATATATATATATATATATATATATATATATGTGTGTGTGTGTGATCGTGTTATATTGTGTATTAAATTTATTTAGTCTTATTACTGTTACTTAGTATTTGTTAAAATCGAAATCACCACGTAGTATTTGTTATAAGAAAAGATTAAATATCGTTAAACTATTTAAACTTGTTTCTTTATTTTTGTTACAATAAGGCTTTACCCTAGTATTACTTCACTTTATTTATCATGCAAATCAGTACCTGAAACACGTAAGGCCCCTGCTCATTTTAAAATTTGTTTAATTTTCCGAACTAAGAGCCTCAAATCACAATTTTCACAATTTCAATCTAAAATAAATTTTAAAATCTTTTATGCTTGTAATTAATTGGTATAAAAGGATGTGTATTCTGCCGTGTACTCTTTATCATCATGGTTGCCTATTTAGTCCAACGTAAAAATAGTTGTTAAGCCTCAGCAATTCAGAGTAACGTTCACTTTATCTAACTCACAGTTGCTTATAGAGAAATAAAGCTTAATTTAAAATTTCAATTGTAAATGTCAGCATTTTTAATATTGTTTGTATACACACAAACATTCAGAAATGAAACTTGTTCAATTCCTCGTGATATAAGCACCGCTGTCGCTCAATCATTAAGGACTACTAATGGCCCATCATGTTAAAAGAATTGCTTTACTGTACTACTACAATATTGGTTTTGGTACGTTAACCCCAAATACAACTGTGGATTTCCAATACACTTGGATTTATACATTTAATCTTCTTACTGGGAGGGCGATGTCACATTTTCTTGACACATTGTCAAGTTGTCTGGGACAAAAACACTGTTTGTGACAGTTCTCTCGGCCACGTCTTCTACTCAGCGGACGTTAACAGCTTGTAGATTTCATTTTCGTTGGATTATCACAGTTTTATTCCAAATATATATTATTCGTTTTATATACTTCGAACATCAACATAATTGCATTTTTATTATTTTGAAAAATAAACTATTGAAAATCTAATTTTGATTTAAAACTTAATTTGTTGACAAGTAACTAAAATAATTAAATTAGAATTTTTTAAACTTCAGTATTATTAAAATTAATTATTTTTACATCAAGAAATAACATTGTTTCATTTTGAATTATAAGAAAAGTCCTCTGGTAAGTGGGAATTAAAATTAAAGATGCTTTAGATTTTTTATCGCGTTTTCCATGTATGGCTATCGCCTCCCGAGCTAATATTATAAATCTTAACCAAATTTATATCCTATTTAGCACGTCCCCAGAGCAGAAAGTATATTTTTAGAAGCATGTTATACATCACTTTGGCGATCTCCAGTGGTATTATAACAATTATAAACGAAAGAGATTATCGTGTAACAAAATGACAAATTGTTTGGTTGAAATTATTTCTCAATAAATTAAAAGTTGTGTTTATAAATACAGTATTTTGATTAATCCAATTCAAAATTCCAGAATATCAGAATTTTAAATAATAAATGTAAATTAATTTTTTTTTTTGATTGGAAACTGTCAAACAATCATATTATTAAATGATAACTGGATTTAGTGCTACATTATGGCAACAAGTACTATTCATAATAAAATGGTTAATAATAAGGTAGTTTCCTTCAAAATAAAACTACACATAATACATTTATTTCAATGCAAATTATGCACTCACTTAATTAGTGATTATTTCTTTAATAAAATATTTAACACTCCATTGCATATTATATAACGTAATTCAGTATTATTAATTTATATTTGTTATGTCTAAGATGATATATAATTTAAAAAACTGATAATATCTCAGTTTTAATTAAGTTCTGCTGTACGTAAAGCTTATATGATATAATAAAATTAATGCTACATAAGTTCACATACAATGGAGCGTACTTTGACTGTGCCATAACTTTAATTACGTTAACGTAGTAAATAACTTAAATATGACTAAACATCTTTTAGTCAAAGTAGTAAATATTACGTGTAGCATTTGATCATTTCATTCGTATTAAAAAATTTTAACTTATTACATCTATGTAATTTAAGCGAAAAACGTAGGCAACTATTTAATATACCTAATTAAAATAGAAATGAAAAAAATATTAAATTATATTCTATTAGTATATTATTAAATTAAATCAATTATAACACAAATTTAGACGTTCATTTAAAATAAACTTACAATTGTATGAAGTTTATATAATGTTATGTATAATTATACAATTATTAAAGATGTACCCAAAGCAGTAATTTGACTAATAAATAATAAATTTACATTAGTGTATCATACATGTAAAATATTACTTTCTTATTTAATTCGTGTAAACGTATAAGTATTGTGTATTTAAATTGAATAGAAAATTCCAGATTACCCTTATGTATACAAAATGACTATTTAGCATTTTAATATCAACAATGTTTTCAAGATGATGTACAAACCACACAGATAATTGAATTAACAGGAGTATAATTTTATCCAATGCACAACGTAACACATAGTGGTTTTGGCTATGGCGTAAGTCACCGTTGAGGGTTTCAATAACTGGGAGTAAAAATGTCAGCCAATTCAAAACGTAACACATGGCGTTTATGGCTACGGATAATCACCGTTGACATCCGACACAGTAACACATAATGGCTATGGCTTTAGCTAGTGTCACGGTAGAAGTTTATGAATTAGGTCTATCATATTGAGTGATCTTGGCTTAGTGGCTCTGACGTATGAAGCCATTGCCGTCTGCCACGTACCTCCAGTAAAACATTATTATCACTATTTATTGAGTGTCTAAACGAGTTCAATAACAATGTAAATAAGAAATACTTTGATTATCATAGGTTTAGTGAAACAATATAAACAGGTTGACACCTTAAATAGGCATTATCCCAAAATTAATGAGTTGATACTATAAAGTATACAAGAAATAGTAAGTGTACTCAGTTTCCATTTCCATTATGCAAAGTTTCATCCATTATGCAAAGGGATAAAATATAAGTCATTAACTCAGAGTAGAAGTTGTTGATGAACTCGTAACAGGTGACAGTTTGTTTGTGATATCACGCTGCGATGTGAATACCAGCTACAGTTTGTTCTAGTAACCATGGTTTCCGATATTTATAAATGTTTATTACATATGTTTCCATAATTTTGATTAATACAAATTATAAACCATGTTATTTATTCTATAGATAAATAATTCTTCTAACGTCCTAGCCTCTTCCACCAGTTACTGTACGCATGACATGAATTTCTTCAACTACTTGAAAACATAATTGGATACAAATTTTTTTGCTGCTTTTTCCCGTAGATTGAAAATCTTAGTTTCGCCTTAAAATTTCCCCTCATATATGGGAAAACACCTTTTGCGTATTTCGTAGTTTGGGTTTCTGATTAAAAATGAGACGAACGAAACATGAATCTCCCTTATGATAGTTAAAATGAGTTTTTAACTCACCTTTTATATACTCACTTCAAAGATATACATTATTGATATTTCAAAAATAATTCAGTACTGGTTAGCAGGTAGTTAATTTGCAGTTAACCGTTTTACATAGTGAGCACTCATGTGTGATTACACAAGTGTTTCCCTATTCTTAGTATAGTGCATTTAAAACAGAAGACATCTTTGGTATCTTTTACCAAATCAATAGATTTTTCACAGAATAGTATCGTTTGTATTTAATTATGCGCTTTTGCAGACGTAAGTTAAAATCATCTGGGTTTTCTTCTGGATACAAAATACTAGTAAAATGTACAATAAATATTAGCTGTTAGCGGCGGATTAATGACAGCTGTCGTCATGAACAAAATAGTACTGCCATATGTGTCTTCTTTAGACGACAAAGTTTTTTTCAGTTGTCTGATTTTAGGATTGTTATTATTCTCAGTTTTTTTATGTCCCCTTTTAAGCACATCTCCCCATTTTGTCTAGTCTTACCTCCAACAGGCTTATTAAACTATTTTCTGAGAACAGGTCGCCAACTTGCTGTTGAACGTTAATCCAACCATTTATATAAGTCGAACGCCCCAACAGACAGTGATGTGTACAACCCTGGCTGTTGGGGTTTTAGAAGATTTTTTTACCAAACAGTATTACAAACTAGATAGTAGTGCACAAAACAGTTTAATTTAACGCTATTGATAGACAATGAGTTCTATATTATTTTAATTAAGAAGTAATGTATTTTATTATATAGCTCAAATCAATAAATTGAATAGTCCAAAAGTTATATAAAAGGTATAACGTACTGTACAGTTATATAATTAATTATATTTCATTCATTAAATTTTTTGGCTGTGTGACTTACATAATCAGCCATATGTGGTTGTTTATGGTTGAATACGTAATATGTTTATGCTGAGTTATTCAACTAATATAGTTGAATATATATAGTTATATATTCAACTAAGGAGTTGCCAGTATGTTGTACAAGCATCAGATACCAAGCAATAACTGGAAGTGCAACGTCAGTCAATGTAGAACACCATCCCCGCTGGTATTGTTAAAGGATCTGTTACAGTTGACGTTTATCAATAACTCTAACATCCTTTCAAAATATTTAATGTATTAACGATGCTTTCTTAAATACGCTAAAAGCAAAAGTAAAATAACAGACTATGTAATGTTATATAACTTTAAAAGCATAAGTTATTATATATTTATATTTAGATATTTATAAATTTGACTTTATCAGATCAGGCAGGCAAGTAGGCAGGAAGAAATAAGGCATACTGATTTACGAACATACGTGGCCAGACACACGTCGGTCGAAGGTTCAAAGGTCAAAATTATCCATGGTGTTCTAGTTTGCGTGAGAAATAACGCGAGTTACAAAAAAGTACATATGAAGTCAGTATTTATGTTGTGTTTAGAATGTAGAAGTGTTATTCCGTTTTTATAGTATTAAGGGAAGAGTACGAGAAAATAATAGACATTTTCCAAAAAATCCTCGTTGTATTGTTTGTTAACGAATTACAAGTAACAGCTGTTTACTCTTTACATTTAAACTAGATCTTATTATTATTATATTTTCCACGTCAATGGGCTCAATTATTGGTGTGATAAAAAACAATCTGGGATATACTGACTGTCTATACTTTAATTTCTTTGGCTTTTATGTTAAAAATTAATTTTCTCATAATATTACCGTCTAAATTTTTTCATGTTATGATTTTAGTGTTTAAAAATTAAATCATCGTTAAAATTTTTCAAGTATTTTAACTGATGAAAGTGTTTCGAATTAATGAGTTTAGAAAACATTTGATGAGCTTCAGCGAAATTTGTTACTCCAAAGGCTATACAAACTTTATAAAATGACTCTCTGTTTAATTGCAGTCTTACAATATCCCGAAAATTTAATGGCATTGGAGACTGACTTGAAACTTTGCATGAAACTGCATTTTTAAATGTATAAGCACCATAAGGCTTTTTGTGAACACTGTTACATTAGCGTTAAAAGTGATTAACCGAGACTGCATGAATATATTTGCGGAACCAAATTCCTTAACATACGGATTATAGTTATATGAAGTTTTAACACTTTCGTAACCCGTTTAAACTTACGTAATGACTTAAACTTATGAAATCAGTCTTTTATCATGTTTATTAAAATTTGATGTATTAAATTATTTAAGAATTGAAGAAAACTTATTTTAGACCTTAGTGAACTAATTAATAAAATAAAATATATAAATAATCATTCTATGTGATCATAAGGCTACTATTATTCCTGTTTAGTATTTAAAACATTACAATTAAAATGTATAACATACGTCATTGTAGTAAAATATGACCGTCCTGTTTTGCAATAAATACTTTTACTGGTTTTGAACAGTCGATTGTTGAAATTGTTTATTATTATACTTTTTGTTGTTAAATATATACTTAGAAATTTTTGCCGTTAATATTTTATCCAGATAAATATGATTTATTTAATACTTTATATTTTTGTAACAATATCTCATAAGACAATGTAAAATAACAAATAATTATAAGTAGATTTATATTTTCCGAATGGATTTAAACACAACGACACTGAAAAACCACCATCAGATATTTAACTCTGGGGTTAAAGTTGTGATGGCTGACAGATTGCTAATGGTCCACGACAATGCTTGGGGTGCACCGCTGATTGATATTGCAGAGGCCGACAATCATTGAAGAGCTGTGCGGATGATAGCTAATGCTGGGTAATGACAGGTTGAAATATTAGTAGTCATCGCTAGTCATTATTATTGCATTCGTCCTTTGTCCAGTGCATTCAACATGATTGGAGAATATTGGCTATGTCTCTACTTACTTACCTGCACATAAATCTTTCTTCTATGATCACTGTGATTTGTTATACTTTTATTACGTTCAGTAGTTCAAATTATATAAAATTTTACCGTTCAAAATTTTAATTTATTAAAACATTTGCTATATCTTCGATTAATAAAAATTAAAAACCGTGTTATTTATTTTATAGATAAATAATTGTTCTCATATTCTAGCCCATTTCGCAAGTATAGTACACAAAATATGAGTTCCTTCACCAACTACAAAACAGAATGTTATACCATTTTTATTGCTAGTTTTTATCCATACTTTAAAAATCTTAATTTAATTTGTAATTTCACCTCCTATATGGTTAGATATTTTTTGCATACTTCGTGGACTAGGATTATTGATTGAATATGAGATTAAGGAAACATGAATCTCACTTATGATACTTAAAATGTTTATTATTAACTCACCTTCCACATACTCACTTCAAAGACTTACATTATTAAAATTTCAAATATAATTCAGTACTATATATCAGGTAGTTAATATGGAGTTAATTGCTTTACATAGTAAGTACTCATGTGTAATTACACAAGTGTTTCCTTATTAATTCTTAGGATAGTGCCTTTAAAACAGAGGAAACATCTTTTGCTAACTATAAAACAATAGATTATTTTAACAGAGTAATATAGTTTCTTTCATTGATGCGCTCTTGCAGACGTAAGTGGACTCCATCTGTGTTATCTGGATAAAAAATAATAGTAAAAGTTACAATAAAGAATAGCTGTTACCGGAGTATTAACACGTAATTTTCTAAATCGAAATTCTTTTACTAGTGTCCTTTCACTTGTGATTTAATATGGTAGAGTCGAATAAAATTTTCAATCGCACTTTAATTTGGAATATATCACGTAAATATTATTGTAATAATCATGGTGGATTTTAGTAATCAGTGAATTTAGTTATTTAACTTGTATAACATGTTTTGAACGTGTTGGAGCATTTCTCGAATTAGTTACATTTTCTGCCACTATAGCCGAGTCTGTCTTCTTGTCCCGATCAAGAAAGTTTATAAAAACATTGTCTGAAACTTCCGGGGTAGAGTTTTACTCGTCTCGAGGAAGAAAATATAAAATATAAATTAAGGCAAAAATCTGACTTGTGTTAAAATTATCTACTTCCGGATGTTTAAATTCCCAGTGCCACAGTTGTTTTACTCAGTGCCTTATTGCTCTGATCTAAGGCCAATAATACAATAAGTTGCTCTCGGAAGTACATTTTGGTTAAAAAGCGTCCACGTTATATATCATAGTTGCGTTTGCCTTGTTATCATAATCAAGAATATATATTTATACATATACGTTGGACTGAAAAGCCTACTACGGTTCAGCGGAACATCATACACAACTTCTATCTACTTCCGGTGTAAAGGAGGAATCCTTATTAAGTTCCAGCAATATTTTAAATAACCACTTTTAAGGTTTTGAGTAATAGTAATAGAACCCTATTGTTTTTCGGACAGTAATGTGGTAAGAATGGATCGTTAAGGTGTGTTAATGCTTATTTTACAGTTTTCCCTTATACTCAGATAAAACGGCATATTGCAATGTAAGGAAAACCCTTAGTTTTTTAATATGTTTTGTGAAAAGCTTTTTTGAAATAGCTTTACTCTTAAAAATTGGTTTTATAACAGATTTTAAATAGTATTTTAATAATTTTTCGAAAATTTTTGGATCGTCACTGACACTATCTGAATTAAATACTATTTAATATATTTGTATTTGCTACCTGTATTACACTACTTTTTAAGCACTATTACGTAGTGTTTATAATTAGCCTGGGATACATGTAAATATGCATAACAATAGTCTGTGATAAGCATATCTAGAATATTTTCATATTTAAGCAGTTTTTAGAACGTATTTTAAAGTTTATTATTGACAATGGATTACTTCAAAATACAATATGATTTAGGCCATTTGACAAGGCTATATGTAAAAAGATGATACGACTGTTTAAGTATATTTTAAGTATAAGTAAGATATGATTCAGCTTCTTCGTCTAACTTCTGTTAAAAGTGTAAAAAGCTGTACAGTAACTAGTAAGTCTGAAATATAAAACGCAATATTATAATTTTTCCGAGTCAAAATATTCAAAATATTCTAGGTACATTTTCTAATCTCTGTTCATGTATACTTTACTAGACATAATATAATTATTTTACAAAATGATGAATTATCAAATCTTTTTGCACTTCATATTTATTTATAAAATAACATTTTTACAGCCTTAAATTTAATAATACATCTTAACGTATTCATAATACATTTAAATTAGCCTCAACGTGGCTTAAGTGGCTGGTTGTTTGGTAAAGACTTTAAGACCAGTTAATGAAAAAACCTTATTTCTATGTGTAAGTACATCTGTAATCGGTTTCAAACTCCACTTCTAATACTTCTAAATCGAAATAGAAAGTGTTAATAAAGGTGCACTGTGAGTCGGCTTCCGGACCAGGTTCCAGTCCACTGGGTGACAAATGCAAAAGCCGAAACTGTCTGAAGCCTGGAATGCGGTTAACTTTGTATAGCAATAGTCTGTGATAGGTAAGTTTATAAAGGTTTCCTATATAAATATTGCGTAGAACATGGTTTAAAGCGTGTTATTGAAAATGAATTCTATAAAACAATATTGAAATAGTTACCTATATATATTTATATAGTTAAAATATATTTATAGTTATTACCTGAAGAAGAGATCAGATTGCAGATCTCGAAACGTAGTGTTACTGATTTATTGTTTCACTGAACGATGGCAAATGTCCGGAAAAATCCTGTTTCCTTCACAATATTTATATTGCTGCCATTTCACATAGCAAATATGTGACAAAATGTTTAAGACTACGTTTCAAGTGTTACACCTCAATTCGTGTTTGGTTAAATGCAATATGTATATTATGGCAGTTCCTTTAATTTGGAAGATTAAATAAAAGAGTCATATATGATAGCTGCCTATTATATAAATACGAGTATGACTGTACGATTTCTGAAATGTATGCTTTATATGAGAAACCCGTTTTGTCTTGATTTCTGACAAGGGATCTTGTAACTAGTTTTAATATTTAGAATTAAGAGAGAATTAATACAAGAATTTTAATTTATTTGAAATCAACTAAGGTAATTCCTTTTAGATCTTAAAATCTACAAATTAGCTGCCAATATGAGTGGTATTCTCGAATTCCGTATTTTTTATAATCCCCTATTTTCTAAGGTAAATGAGGTTTCATATTTTTGCCAAAATAATTTGCAATAGTTCTACTAGTCATGTAAATCTGAATGGTATAATTTACGGCATACTGTATGGAAAAAATGATTTTTTAGTGTACTATGTTAAATAGAGTGTAGATAAATTCAACAATACAGTAAAAGTTGGAGCATAAAAACATTTTCTCAATCGTTTCACAACCGTCATATTCCAATTTTTATTTGTGATGCCTTGCTCATTTTTTAAGGATATACAACTTCAACGTAAACAATACAATATTGCAATGCAAACTGAATTACTGTAATATAACTTAAAGTTGTGAATTTCTCGGTATTTCTTTATAGTGTGAGGTGTTAGCAACAAAAGTATTATCAATAATCTAAGCTAAACATCGCAATTTATTAAAATAAGAAATCATATAACAGTCCGCTTATGCGTCATACGGTTACGGTCACGTAGAATCTTTTTCTTGATTAAGCACTTCCTAATTGCTTTTAAATTACACACTTAATTTAAATACACGTAAATACAGAATCATAATTTTCTTATACTAATTAAACTTTTAGATATAATAATAATTTTTTAAGAGACAAATTTTATTTTTTTAAAGCCATGTCTTTGTTAATAATAAACTTTATACATTTAGATTGTATGGTGTATACGTTTTTCTATTTGTAAAAGTTTCTTGTGACTAATTATACCATACTAGTTAAAATTATGTTATATTTTCCAACAATATGGGTAACATAAATTGTTAAAACTGCTTTAACAAAATAGAAAAAAATACAAATTGACAAATAGGGCGGAGTTCACAATTTTATTTTGACGCTGTTTCACATTACCTTATGAGTTTTACATATTACAAGTTAGATAGTTAAAGACTGTATATATTTAAATTAGGAATAAAAGCTGTATAAAAAATTTCTTTATATATTTTAAAATTATATCTTTATACATAATTTAGATTTCCCCCCATTAATTTATAAAATTTCATTTCAAATTTTAAATATTCATATGACTTATGACCGAAACTATACTAAGTCTTTTCATTGTGGAAACGATGTAATCAATAATATTGGCCCTAACCAGAAATGCTCCAGTATTCCATAAATACTCTAAACCCTAATTAATAGTTTGTACAAATTGATTAAGCCTTTTGCACTTCTTAGCAACGAACATTAATTTAATACGTGCCATAATGCGTATCAAAATAAAATAACAAATTATTTATGTATTACTGAAGTAGTGGGCGATATTTCTGTAAAATAATTGAACTTTCAAAGAAATGTGTTTATTACGTTGGTACTCAATATAACATTTTTCATTCCTTGACTTCAGTGCCTCAAAAATATGATATTTAACTTAATTAATTTTAGATATTATTGAAACGATTAGTGTATTGCAATAGCTCTCAGTGGTAATCCATATTGTTCAGGAGTGTTCATGACACGATTATAAAGGACATGCCTATGAAATATATGTTATTCAATATATGACATAGTGTCTAAACCCACGTTTGACTGCTATTTCTTCCTAATGATTTATTTTTTATGAAATTTATGGATGCAGTTGTAATTTTTCAATGTTTATTACAAAATTATGCAATTGAAGTTTATTATTCAAAATGGACTTTTACAGTTTGTACCTATGCTGGTCAGAGGGAAACAGGGATTCAAAGGTAAATTATAAAATATTTATTTTAATATTGAAGGACTAAAAGATTTATTTATAACTTTCTGTGCCTAAGTGATCAAAATGCTGGAAGGATCCATGTTCTAGTTTTGGAGGATCCTATCCAGCAGGTCTACGTGTGTAAACACTTCCACCTGCTAGAGGATTCTGATGGGTTGAACATACAAAAACAAGAATGTGTCACTCTAAATTAGTATAACCTACTAAACAAACAGTCTTATCATTTTGTTTAGTTTTAACTTAAGTTTTGAAATTATTTAATATTTTCCATACATACCTGCAGTGCATTTTTTAAATAAATAGTCCAAATATTTACTTTACACGTTAATCTTTGTAACTTTTTAAATTGTATCATGTATCATTATTTTAAACTTTAAATGTGATGTATAAACTTAAATTTTTTAACATTTTGTATGATTGGAAAGCTAACCTATAAAATAAGGTAGGAATAGACAAGCATGTGATGTTTTGAAAGAAAATCTGGATTTATTGACTATGCTAACTTTATGTTATATATCTATGAATCCAAGTAATTTAAAATATTGCTTTATTTTTAAGTATAGTTGTTTGAGTAGTTCCCCTTATATAATTGTAGACTTTTATAAAAATTATAAATTACAGTTACTAAATTTTCATATTTATTGTTTACATGTGTTTTTATGACCTTTTAACATGCTTAAAGAATTTCTGTGATATGTTAGCGATACTCCCCACAATAGTTATTATGGTTAATTATTTTGTACATTATACTCAAATAGAGACTTTTAAAACCTTTACTAACTGATAATGTAATGATAGTAATTGGTCCATTCCTGTAAAGTATTTTCAAAATATTGCCTATTCATTACGGTTAAATTTTAAAACATAAATGATTACCTTAAATATTTATGTTTTATTTTGAGGTTGGTGTTAACCCGTATCATCCCTTTGTATCGTTACAAAGTCCCTCTTCAGGGTCCGTCTCAGAGTCCGTATTACTGTGGTAACGATATTCGGGTAGGTTAGCACGCTTCCTTGGGGAAGGAAAATCCAAATCATTATAACCGGAATTACTTGTTTTAAATATTTAACTATGCAGCGTCAGAATTTTAACCAGGTTTGAAAGTGAATGTGTCATTAAGTTATTTAATTTAATTTAAACAATAAATTATACATGTGATTATTGAGTTAAGATGCAGTCCTCATAATGTTAGCGTCTTGAACCTGACACTGTCACAGACTTGCCTCCTAGAGTTATGTTCGTCGGAAGATATCCAAAATCGGTGACAGACATGATAAAAATGAACTACTTATATCGTACCTAAAACAGGCACAAAAACATAGACAAAAATATAGTGTAAGCTATACGAAGTGGTATTCTATCTGTCACACCATATTCACAATTCTGTTTTAGTAAATTGGATAAATATTGAGAGTTGTATAATCTGTCTTGACTACGTGAAAATAAAATGCCATGCCAATTGCATTTCTGTAGCTAAAACTTTGTATAGGGATGACTGACTCATGTAAAATCTACTTATTTGTTGACTGAGCTGAAAGGGAATTTTTATCTTGATATTAGTAGAACAATGAAAAACATCAAGGTGCTCCGTAATGAACTTAAAGAAATTTATGTTCGTAGTAATAAATAAAAAGAACATTACTGCTATAGTGCTCAAGAAGAAAGTGTAATTTAATGTGGTACAAAATTATTAACAAAGTATTTTTAAAATCACGACAAAAAGTACCCCTACGAAACGTTTTCTGTTTCCTCTCTGTACAAAATTATATAAATCTCCACGAAATACAATATGTGAAGGACACAGATAAACAATAAATAGACAAAATAATATGTGATGTATTGCTTAAAAATTTGAAGTGCAGTGTACTTAATAATTTAAACATGTATTACGAAAAATCTATATAATGAATAAATAAGCAGGTGTACCAATCTCTTTATTCGCCCCTTTATTCTGATTCCGATGCATTTCTACAGGATAAGCTATCATAATATTAAATAGCTTGAATAATATTGTTACGAGATTAAATAGTAGAATATTTGTTGCACGACCGTTTCAAGTAATAATAAATAAATACTTATATTTAAAAAAAATTATAAAAATATAGTAATTTTCATATATATAATAATATAGTAATTCATAATATTCAAAGCATTTTTAGGGGTACATAATAAATCATTTATTCTACATTAAAATGAAGAAATATATAGAATTCTCGGTGTAAACATTTAACAATTGCCTTTAAACTGAACAGACGATCTGATTTACAAATTAACCCGGAGTAATATAGATGCTAATAGAGCTTTCTTTTGTATGGATTTACCATTAACTGCAGCGATACTCACTGGTATTGAAACGTACTTAAACTAACTCAGGTTTAAATGAGACTTGTATTTTAATTGGTTCCTATAAAATGTCTAATTTGTAATTATATAAAATGGTGCTTACTATTATGTATATATACAAAGTAATAGTTTAAATTATTTGGAGTACACTTAAGTTAGTATTAAATATACTGATAAGAAAATTAATATTTAGATATAGCTTTAGTAAAACGTCCATTAATGACATAAATATATTGATTCACCAATATATTGATTCACCGTAACGTAAGGAAGTTTTATTTTCTTCATCCAATATACAGTTAGTATGTAAAAGAATTCTATGTAAGAATCAGACATGTTTTTTATATATATATAATATATATATATATATATATTTATTTATTTATATTAATTTATTATTTATTATATTTATATTAATAAAAATTAATAATAATTAAATATTTATTATTTTTATTGTTATATTTATTTAGTTATATATAATGAAGAATTATGTTATATTGCATTGCATAGTACTTTTCTACGGGATCAAACTTTAATTTGTTTAATTTATTTTGTTACGTGCCAACTATTATGTTGTATTTTATACTGTAATAAATGATTCATTGATTACTATTTGTAAGTTTTTGTAACATTTTTGTTCATTTCTGGAGGATTAAGATATTGCAGAGCCGCAACAGGATATTACCTAGTGTATTCTGGATCTAGTACTTATTCCACAGATTGGTACCTCATAACCTCAGTTTGACCTGCTCTAATAAAAGAATCTACGTTAATATACGCTGCAAAGTAGTTTTTAAGAGGAAGAATCCATTGTTCGCTGAACTAATATTTCTCTTTCAAACTTTATATCTGCATAAATCTTGATAAATACTTTTTTTATTCTTTTAATAAAACGCGCAAAGAATTTCCAGATTAAATTTAGTAGTATATATTTAGTTGTATTCATATTGTATTCTCATCTCCTATCTAAATGTAATTGTGAGAATTTGTTAGCTATTAGAACACTATTACAGTTTACTCACATGTTTACGCGCAAACAAAATTCTAAAAGTGACTTTTTAAAAACATATGACAGCTAAATATGCAGGATTTAACTTAATAAGTTCAGGGTTCTCGTGGTACTGCAGTTTGGATTTGTCCAAAATCACTAGGCAACAACAAATATAACCAAATATTGAATTGCAGGTACAATATTCGTGGAGAATACTTAACATTGTTTGTACGAAACCGCAGTAAACTCGTTCCATTTAATCAGCTTACATTATACAAGAAATAGAGCTGAAATGGAATTTTTTTTCATTTTACAATGGGATTTTTAAGAAAAGCTGTACGAACGCCCAGCTTTTTCCCATCCAAAAATGAAGCCCTTATCAAGATGATTGTGACCTTTCATTTTAAACTGAGTCCCGTACATATTATTTGTAAAATATTTTAACTCCCAAGGTAGTGCGTGGCTTAAGAAATAGTTTAAACAATAGTAAATCTACCCATCGCAAAATTAAGGTATGTAACATGCACAACACCAATTAAATGTTTAAATTTAATACATTTACTTGACGAAATTTCCAAAATCTCTTCTTTGTACAAATCTAGCGCCAATGAAGAATATGTGCGACAAGTTTTCAAGACCAATTCCATAAGGTTTATAAGAAAATGTGATCATTCCTGATTTGTATTTAATTCCTAAAGCAGGTCAATATGTCCTCTTAAAAGTACTTCTTTTAATAGGGTGTTTTATCTTCTTGTTTAAAATTATAAAACACAAATACGGCTAATAATGATTCCGTTAAAACATTCGTTAACAAACAGACGTACAGACGGAAAACGATGCATTTTCGGACATACATTTATGGGAACATTTTGTTTTTTTTTTTACCCCAGGAACAACCTCCTGAAGTTTTTTTTGTGTATTTCAGTTACACCCTGATTTATATGAATAATCAAAAGAACTCTTGCTCCACCAGAACTCGTTCTCGGATCTCCCCCTTGCTGGCTGAGAGTGCTACCACTAGACCCACATAGATCTCACTTTTTACGAATCAATGATTTTTTATTTGACCGTTTCTGCCTTATAGGTGTTTAAATAACCACACAACGGTATGATTAGATGACTCAATGCCTGTCAAAATGACAATCATTAAATTTGTGTAAATGGCAACAACGTAATTTATTATTTTTATAAAACATCACGCACAGTTTCTTGCACTCACGAGGATACTAAGCTAAGAAAGAAAAGTTTTTAATATTTCCATACAAGCAAGCCCAGACGCACTAAACCGTGACAACAGGTCCGGCTGTAAAGTGAGCTCCATAAACACGTCGAGGGATGGGGTTGGGTTATTTCCCTTGGGACCAAGTCATATGTACTTACATCAGAAGATGTTTCAGACATCAAGCACTGTGGCTAGTTTGATTTATCACACTAAATATAAGTTAAATTATTTGATTAAAAGTATATACTTCAAAATAATAATTTATCAAATAGGAATGATCAGTTATATTTATTAATTTTACATTAGTTTGATTTAAGGGGGCTGGCCCAGTAAAAAAAAAATTTTTTGCAATTTTTTTTATATTTTTTAATTTTTTCTTGTTTATTTACAATTAATTTGATGTAAATATCATGGGCATACGATTTTTTTTGGCTGAGTTACAGGTAAAAGTGTAAACGTATGTCAGACAAGACTTTGTTTTTTGATTCTATTTTCCAGTCTTTTATACCAACAAGCAGTTGCTTCAAACAGTCTTGGGACTTTTAAACATAAAAAAACTATCCCCAAAGCCATCATGCTGGAGATAAAACCAATATTTGTAGACCTAACAATGCCAAACCTCCTTCAAAGATGTCTTATGGGAAAAACACAGAACTCCAACGAAAGTTTCAACAGTATTTTTGTGGTCACTGTGTCCTAAAAAAGGATTTGCAGGAAGGGATATTGTGGAAATAGCTGCTCATGAAGCTTCCCTGATATTTAATGAAGGGAATAATGCAAAGTCAAAAGTGCTAGACCACTTGAAAATCAAACCCGGAAAAACACTTCAACAGCTGCATGGAGACTTTTGACGTTCGACGAGTGCGCGACGCAAATAAAAGAACTATGTTGGCAAGTCTGGAAGAAAGGAGAGCAATTAGAAGGGTTAGAATAGAAAAGGAAAGTCAAGACAAGGAAAAGGAAGGTGTTTCTTATGCTGCTGGAGGATTTTAGAGTACCATTTTAGTAAATTTATCAATAAAATATGTTTGTTTGCGATTTCCCGAAACATTGTTTTTTTCCTATTATTTACATCATAACTCCAAAAGTATTGGAACAATCTTCACCAAATTTTCACCAGATCTTCATTTTAGCTGTGTAAATGGCTTGAACTAAAATTAAAATGGTGAGTAAAGTATTTCTTATATTCCAAGCCTATTTACCTTCTAAAAAGTCAATTTTTTTTGGTAAAACTACTTTAAAAATTCAGTAATTTGTTTTATTTGTACATTTTTTTATATATTTTTAGTTCAGGCCAAGAAACTATTGCCTAGGAACAAGATACATTTTATTTTGTGAAATTATCTCATAAGGTAGATTATTTATCATGTTAAAACCATTAGACTAAAGATTTTTTTTTTGCAAAAAAAAAACAAAAAATTAAAAAAATAATAAATTTTATATTTACAATTTTGTTTTTTCTTAAGTGTGTATAAAAAGTCTATTTTGACTTAACCTGAAAGTTTCAAACAAATGGGCAATATTTGACTGAATACAAAATTGTTTTCCAAAACCATGCAAAAGTGATTGCGATACTGGGCCAGCCCCCCTTAAAATTATACGTGATGATTGTTTTATAAAGAGTTTGGATAATACACTAACAATAAGTAGATTATAAACTTCAACCAAATATTAAACAATTATATTAAGTTCTAGTTAAAAAATGTTTACTAAGTCAAACTAGTTAGCATTCAGTACAGAATCATAAAACATTTTATATAAAAAAGTTTTATGGTTTTTGGTATAAAGGTAAAAGTAAATTATTGTAGAAATTATACCATTTAATCCTTTAAAAAAACTATACAAACATTTTAATTTTTTTTTAGTATACTGTCTTGAACAGTAGTGTACGGACCTTATTGAGGAATGTTGGGTCATTTCGATGAAATGTTAAATTAGTAGACTCTCCTACTTAAGCTTAGCTTTTTTTTATGTGATACAAACATATTATAATTGTTTTAGTAACCTAGAATAAGTAATGGGTTTAAATTTTAACTACTCAAACATAATACTTAATGAGGTCATCTTTCCTTCCTTTAATTTCACAGTAAAAACAAGGTGACCCATATACCCACTTCCAATACTTACCTCACTGCACCTAAAAAGATTTGGAATGTAATGAGACATTAACAAAGTAAAGTTTACTTTCCCAAAGGAAAGAATTCTTAGGAATTAATATAAGCATAATGCTAAAATGTTTTAAATTGTGTAAGAAACTATTCTATAAATAGACTCTGGAATGTGGAAAAATATTTAATGATTCTGCGTTACAAAGCTATGAAGGCGGGTGTATAACACGCTTAATCATAATTTCACTCTGATAAAGCCGCTCCTCTCCTGATGAAATATGATTATGCCTAACACTCATGAGAAATTTGCAAAGTCATGACGTAATATAATCCAGTTTGGTAATTCACTTATCCCATGCCTCACGCTCCTGCTGTACGTTATTTTAAAAATGTTTTCTATCAAATTAAATATTTTTTCTAGGCAGAAATTTCACCTTCTATTCGTATTATGACTTACCAAGTTTGGTAAACTTATATCCAAACCCTAACTTAGATTCCTTATTAATCACAGCAATAGTGATATTTATTTTTAATTAAAAGCAAAACAACATTTTTTTCTGTTTGAATAGCTTTTAAATATTGTATATTAAATCATACTTGTAGTGAAATATGGAAGTGTACGTTTATATACTAGCACAGACAATGGATACGTTTCTATAAACGTATCCATTGTCTGTGATACTAGGCTTTACTTTAGTCTATGACATGAGTTTATTACTGGTTGTCTATTGTAAATAATACAATATCTCAACACCAAAGTTACCTATAGCATTAAAATGTTATGTTAAGTATAATTATACAAGGTGTTTGAAAAGTCTGGGTACGGCTTAATATTTTAAAAACCATAGCAGATAACATCTATAAACTTTGCACAGTGTCATATGGCTATGTAAACTATTACCATGATATGCCAATCATGGGGGGACGGCCCACGGAGGAAAACATGGAAATCTTAAATTAAAGCATGGGTCGAGTGATACCTCATTTGAAAGATCTCACTTAGTAGAGTTGAATGCCGCAAACCGCATCTCAAAAGGTTTATCCAATCATAAATGGCGGGTTGTTTTAGGTACACATTGTGAAGTACATTATGCGCTGCCATTTCTGACTGGACCGTCGTATTCTGATGCGGTAGGTGGCGTTTCACTCCACTAACCGAAGTGTTTTCACTGACTTTTTTTAATTAGCAAATTATGTCATAAATTTATAACACAATAAATAAAACTAAAATGAATTCGTCGTCTTTATGTTTATGAATTAAGTTCTACCATTTTTCTTTGTTATGGAAATAGTTAACTTACCACTTAATTTTTTAATTAAATTTTGTTGTGATTTTTTATAAATAATAATCAGTGAAAACATTGGTTAGTGGAGTGAAACGCCACCTACCGCGTTTTGTGATGGTGCAAGTCACACTACGCGACTTGACTGAGCGTTAGCAAAATATTTTAATTTGTCTTATGGGACTGAAATAATTTAAAAAATAAAAAATCCGTAAACATACTATAATTATTATCGTAGGACATTTTAATGTGACGTTGCATATGAGGAGAATTGGTTTTTACGATATTCGCTGCATTATATAATGTAATTCGATACTTCGTTCCAGCAGCTTTATTTGTACGTCCTTGAAAAGGAGTTGGCTGAGCATTGTTAAATTCAATAACTCAGGGTGATATTTTGAGAATAGATGGAGTTATATACTAAAAGTTTTACATTATTTGCTTAGGTATTACTAAAGATCCGGACTAAATTCTTCTTATGTCCATTCCTGTGACTGTTTCCACGAATTATCTCAAGAACCAGTAATTAACTTGAAATTTTTAATTCGTTAGACAGGTTTTAGTTTTTTATGCTAATGTATTGTCTTAGCTAATTAGATATGAAGAAGAAGATAATTCTAATTCAAATATATTCAGTAAGGGTATTAAGGGCTATGTGATACAGAAGTAGCACATTCTGCAGGAAAGGGAAATATCAGGATTCAAGACTTGAAGAGCAAATGAAATTTTCATCTACATTGATTAAAATTATATAATGTTGTCATTTATAAAATATTTATCACATATTTTCTCCATAGAGTTCATTTATACAATGTGTAGGCTCATTTTAATTCGAATTTTATACTCTCACAACCAATGATTTATTTCCTAATGTTTTAGTAAAATTTGCTATCATGGACACAATGCATCACCTTTGTTACATTCACAGCATATGACACTGTGCAAAGTTTTAAGTAGCAGTTACAATGGAAAATATATATATATATATATATATATATATATATGTAACCTGTTGTTTTTGAGTAAATTTTAAAGTTTTCTAAATTATAACATTGCATGTAGGAGTAACAACTTATGTCGTATGATTAAAAAATTACTTTAATATTTCGTAAATTCCTAAAATGTATTGATATAATGGAGTATTTATAAAACATACCTTGCTACTTTACTTATAAGCAATATTAATTAGTAATCGTATGTGTGGATTTAGTATGTGCACGTTTTAAATTATAGCAAAAAACAAGTTTCTCGAAATACTCTTAATCAGTTTTAAACCATTATTCTAAATAAAATAGCAATAATGAAGAATAGTTTATATAAAAATTTTTATAAAAAAACGTGTTTTTTAACACCTATCTTACATTCTATTGTTTAACTTTATAGTATCGATACACATTGATATAACAATGAAAGAGGTAATGAAGTTTTATAACAAATAAGATACTTCATTACTTGATTTGACTCAAGCAAACTCCGTAATTTATTTATGAAACTTCTGACGACGTAATCACTTCTTTGCTGCTTTGAAAGTATTTGAAAACTGGCCTGTTCCTGTAACGAAGGAAATAAATTTGTTAAGAAGATTATAGCATTGTTACAATCTCCTGCAAGTTGAGATGTGCAACTTACCCCTAGCGACATATTTTAATATACCAGTAGCAAAAGAGTGGATTCAGAATCTGTAAATAATGGATACAGAATAATAAAATCATTCGCATTTAGGAATAAGTAATTACTTATGACAGAATATTATTTATCGTTTATCACGTGTGTTATAAATAATTGACAATACCAATCAGGAAAAATGTGGTACGACCATTTAACCAAAATTTTAAGAAAAATTGGATTGCAACCGACGGTATCAGACCCGTGTTTATTCACTGCGAAGCACGAAAATAATATCATCGTAATTGATGTCTGGATAGATGATATGTTGGTATTTTCGGACAATGAGGCGCTGCTGGATCACGTAAAACATGAAATAAATAAAGAAATAGGCATAAAAGACCTTTGAGAAGCCAAATATTTCTTAGGCATCGAAATTGATCAACAAAACGGGATCAAAATGGGACAAAGAGGATACGTTCTGGAAATGTTGAAGAAATTTGGAATGGATTCCTGTAACCCGGTGGAAATACCAGCGAGTCCAAGTACAAAATCGAGGGAACAGCAGAAGAAGACCGAGGAAAAATCTTCGAATAATCATCCGTACAAAGAGCTGGTAGGCTCATTGATGTACTTGGCGGTATGTACGAGGCCGGATATAGCATACACCGTGAGTGTGCTCGCACAATTCAACGACAAATCATCCGATCATCACTGGGGTTCGGCTAAAAAGGTTTTGAGATACCTCAAAGGACAGCCAATCATTCCCTGCATTTTGTTGGAAATATCGGAAAATTGAAAGGCTACGCTGATGCAAATTGGGGTGCATGTACACTGGACAGAAGGTCATACACGGGATACACCTTCTTGTTGGGCGGCGCAGCCATAAGCTGGCAAGCCAGAAAGCAAAAAACAGTGGCACAATCAACTGCCGAAGCTGAATACATGGCTCTGGGCGAGGTTGCAAAGGAATAAATTTTCCTGAATCGTCTACTGGTTGAATTGGGAGCAACGGAGTCAATCGACGGAACAATTCTTTGCGACAATCAGAGTGACAAAATGATGTCAGAAAATGCTATGTTTCACCCCCGGACGAAACATATAGACATTAGTCATCACTTCATCCGAGAGAAAGTGCAGGAAAGGTGGAACATATACCGACGGACGAAATGGTAGCCGATATTTTCACGAAATCGCTACCATCAATCAAACACTGGCAACATCGTGGGACCTTGGGTTTGGAGTAACCGATCCACGAAGATATTGAGGAGGGGTGTTATAAGTAATTGACAATACCCGCGTGTATTGGTGGTTTACACAGACACACACTACGACAGCAAAGAAATAAACGGGCGCATGCGCCAACTTTTACAACAGCTGATATAGTTAAATATTATTATTCTTTTCCGTACGTCTTCCACGTGTTACATTGTCGGTGTGCTTAATGTGTATATATTTGCTAATTAATAAACATTAAGTTAATTATTACTCCTCTGACTATTTATTTACAACAACGTTTAATAATAAGAAGGAATACTTAGAGCAATAAAAAACCATTTACATCCAACCCCAATTAATTTGGGAAAATTAAATGCACTTTGTAACCTACAAAAATGTAAATGTTTCATGTGGAAAGATTATCAAAGTAGATTTCGATAGTAAACAAAAAATTGTTCCTATAGCTACTTTATTTTGAGATTGAAAATAATAACTTATATTATGGAGCAGGTTTACCCATAATATTTGGATGAGAACCATCAAAGCTTGTCTCTCAGTACGCTCACACAATTTCACACTTGTTTGTTGGGAGGATGTAAAATTTATGATCTGTATTTTTGACTTTATGTCTATCTCTCCACAGGATACATGGGGAATAAAATGAGCTATACGTTTGAAACTCTTAACAGTACATCAGTGAAGCCTCTTTTGCGAATTCTTGTACCCTTAACTCGTATCCAATAGAGGGAAGATTGTATACGTTGCGACGTTATCTAAAGGCCAATATTGTAGTAATATTGCAGTAGTGCAGTCTAGTGATTCAGCGGATATCCCCAGATTCCGATATAGGCAGTGTTTTACGAGTCTGCTGCCTGGATGGATGATCGCTGAACAATGCTCGCCTTGCAAACCTACCCGCTTTCGGTTGTAGTTCAGAAGACACTCCTGGTATTTTAACTTTTAAAATCTTAGCTTCGTGATAAATGATATTTAGATAAATATTGCCCATTAGGCACCACTGTTGCAATTCCTGTGTTTTATAAGCAAGATAAAATTGGATATAAAATAATTTAGGATTTTTTCCTATTTATCTCGGGAATTTTAGGAAATATACAGCCACCCAGGTGAGGTTTCATGTTGATTCCACGTGATGCCGAAGATTGTATGTTTAACGTAGTTGGATAATGTGTGGTTGTAGGATAATTTTGATTTGTAGCGGATGGTTCAGTAAATCAATTAATCAATTTCTTTTATTGACATAATACATATTTACATGCATGGCGTTGTCAGGTTCACATTTTTAAAGCAAGACACATCATCTTACATAGGCTACATAACTAGGATATATAATACCGAATTTTGATTGTGGTTGCAATATAAAATTTAAAAACACCCTAAGATGTCCCCTTCATTTGAACTATAACATATCAAAATCTATAGCGTCATGCAAGGTACAAGGTCTGAGCCCTACTTAGTACTTACCTACCGAGTAATAGCTTAGCTGATAGGTACATGATCATATTCTGAGCACTATTACAATTTACGGGTTACACACTAAATATGAAAAACACATTGTTCCTGTGACACATTAACTGTTTTAAATAACATATTTTAATCTGAAAATTATAAAAATAGCTTTGGATTAATACATTTAAACCTAAAAGCTCTAATGTTACACAATTTTATTGTTTTTTAATGGTGATTTCAATACAAGTTAGTGCAATTCGAGAACTATTAAAATGGCCTTAAAAAATTATAAAACACAAGTTTAATAGACATTTTTATTAAATTACATGTTTGATAACATGTACGGTGAAACTAAGTTGTCTCATGATTAATAACACATACTCGAGCCTTATAGTGACTTGGGTGTATACTATAGAGTTGAATGCAAGTAATGGAGTAAAAACGTTAATTATAAAATTAGCTGAGAAGTTTGATATCAGTGTGGTCTGGTATTGTAATATTCTTCCTACAAGATCAAACACTTATTATTATAACTACTATCAAATCAAACTAATAAGCAAAAGCGTAAAAATATCATTGTCATAATATTTTGGTAAATATATTATTCACAGACTTTAAATTTTGCGTTTATTCTATCCATGGCATTTAACTCAGCGTTTTTTGAAGCCTATCTCAGTAAGCTGAGACAATTTTTCTTTCATTTTGTGGAGTATATGTAAAGATATCCACTCTATTATAGCCTGTCTTACTAAGCACAAAATGGTTTCGAATTAAATTAAGTATAAATTTCAAATTTTACATGCAAAATCAACGGAGGCTGCTGCGTGACATGTTATGTAGCGTTCTCCTATTTTGTATTAAAGTTGATTTAAGTAAATACCTTATCATTTAATAATAAACAGAACAACTGAGCAAGTAAATAATCTAACAGTAAGTTCTAACTATATACAAATGAAGGTTCAAAGCAAAAGGCAAAAGTCTCATTCGTTTAGCTAAATCCCAGATGCCTCACAACGCAAAAGTCAATGTCAGCGGGTTCCAGTTACGGTTGTTGACTCAGTTTGCTCATTAAGACAACTGAGTTAAACTTAAACTTTCCCTTTCAATCTCCGCGCCTGAGTTCCATTAGAAAATTTCCTGCTTTTGTACCCTTTCACATAAAAATGGGTTTGTGCATTGTAGCTGAAAGCTTTTATAGTCAGTCTCATCCCTCCCAAAAGAGTATCAAACTTTTAAAATTTGTCAATCGGCATTTATGAGTTTGTTTTCAAGTACAATATAAATATATATATATATATATATATATATATATATATATATATATATATATATATATATACATATATAAAATGTACGTATACATAAGATTTTTAAATTATATTTTCAAAATTAGGATTAAATAATAAAACTCTTATTTTTACACTCAATTAAAGCTCGCGATACAAACTTATACGGAAAATCACCTAGCTAGATTGTTAACACTTTGCTTGTCAAACTTAGTCCAGCAGAGATCTACTAAATTATTTTTTACAGATTCTGTTTCATTAGGTAAATCCCTTTATTTCACACCACGTAGTGCTAACCGTGAAGGAAAATACACAGGAGAAAACCTTTTATAAAAGAATATGTAAAAGATGATGTTGCATATCTCATTTACATTATTAATATAATCGTAACTTTTTTAGTATTAAACAAATATACAGTACAGCTTTGTGCTTTATAATTTTTTAAGCGTTACCTTACAAAAAGGTATTATTTTAAGTAATACATTACGGATACATAATAAATCACACACGTAAGTAAATTTAAACTGTTAAGAGTATTTATAAATCAAAATACATTAATAACATGGAGTATACTATGCTAATACATATCGCAAACCATCTACATATCCGTAGGACTTGTGGCTATAAGTTTATTAGATAATGTTCGTAAATTATTTTTACAGTTTAAATAAGAATGTTACAATAAATTCTCTGCTCTTTTAAAATGTGTGCACTTTATATGTCAGCAACAATAGCTCTCTTCATTAATTCCTATTAAAATAAATAAAAGGTCCATAATAGTCACTGATTATGTTTAAACGGTTTTCTCAAAATCGGATTACAGATTAGTTGATTGTGTTTAAGTTCAGCTTCACATATATATATTTAAGTTTAAGCTGTAATATACACTAGAAAGGCTACTATTTATTATTTAAATTATTTTGAAATGTTATATAATATATTTACATATAATTATTATTACAAAAATTAATAGTACAAAACATATCTTCTTGTAATTCATTTATTAGATTGTAATTTTAAATAGTACATTTTTTCTTTCTAAACATTTTGTTGAAGAGACATCTTACTACGAAGAAAAGGCCAAGCTTACCCATTTAATATTATTGAATAAATAAATTAATTAAACACATTTATCCTGGAAAAGAAGTAGTGAATGTCAAATTAAAGATATTTTACAATCGTTAGGTAAACTTTTAACGTCCCTTCTAGTTTATAATACTGTCTGGAAACAAAATCACGAATCAAACTTATAAACGCAGCTGTCAAATAATTCACTAATTTGAACACAACAAAATTAAATTTGTGTAAATTCATGTAAAATTACATGATTATGTCATTGAAAATGAAACTAAACGCCTGTGCGTTAGACTCAACTATATTCTTGTTGTGATATTGTATGTGCCGCAGGTGTTTCTTTCTTAAAAATGTATTGTAGATGATAGAGTCAAACAGAAGTATTAATTAAACACTTTGTAATGGATAACAGCAGTTAGATGTTTACCGCGTAAGAGATAACATAATATGTTAAAGTTAGAATCGGTTTTACTGCTTTTAAAAAAATAGAAAGCTGTAAATTAGATGGAAATGTTATTATAGAATGAATATTTTTTAGAAAAGAAAATTTAAATATACTATTTAAACCTGTTAGATTAAGAATTAGAATATATTGATCTACTAACCCAGCGGACTACTGACAAATTCACAAACTGGCATGCAAACATATTTTAGTTCGTGGATTATGATAGCAATCAAACTTTTTCTGGAGAGAAATTACTGATTTAATTATGTTAAATTAATAATGTTCAATGTACATGGAACATAGTATTAATATCCCAGAATCTTGTATAAAATCACGTTGGTTACAAGTATCAGTGAGTTAAACTACTTTACTTCACTTGTCAGTGAGAGGTTTTACAGTATTTTTAACGTATTATCAGACTTTGGAGAAAATAACTGTTTTAAAGAGTACATGACATGCTGTGAGTGGTGTTTCTTAGTGGTAAGTGCAAAGTTGCGAGTAAATTGTAAGAGCAATTAATGTAGTAAGGCATGACGATCTATTACTGGGAAGTATATTTTAATTTGTTGTAACTATGATTCTTTGTTCGAAGCTTATTTAAGACGATAGAAGGACTGTGAAAGATCCAGGATTTTCCGCAGATTTTCCACTGTTCAGCGAAACAAAAAAATCAGTAACACTACGTTTCGAGGTCTGCAGTCTGCTTTATTCAGGTAATTAACTAACCTAATACAGAAGTACAAACTAGGTTAAAATAAACAAATCATAGCAAAGCGTTGTGACACGCCTAATTCAGGAATCACAACCACCATGTTGTGTGTCAACTTCACTTACTCTAAAACAAGGATTTAATGAAAAACTATACACAATACTAATCATTAAAACTGAACTACAGAATACAGGTCTCAATACGTCTGCATTCGTCTAACCACCTACGACTGCCAACCTAGTGGCAGTAACCTGTGGCAATTTTAATTGGTTTACTGGTGAGTGCAGACCTATTCTGATCTATACTCAGTAGTTCGGTTTTAATAACTAGGAATGGAAAGGTTTGCAATCCCTAAAAAATAATTTGTATTTAAGATCTCAATGTTCAAGAAAAATTTCATTTACAACACACGTTTTATGATACCAGAAGACAAATAAGCGATCTTTCAAGAAGACGAACCACCCATAGAGATTTCGAGATAAATCCCCTCAAAGATATATATATATATATATATATATATATATATATATATATATATATATATATATTTGTATTCAATATCTTAAAATGATTATATTTGTAATGTGTCTTATAACCTGCACAGTTAGTAACAAGCATTTTCAAGAATATCATACACCCATAGAGGTTAATAGAGGGTTTAAAATCCTAGGTTGGAACTCTATGTAAAAATAAATATGGTTCAGGAATTACCTAATATAAAGGATTCAGTTATCTTGAAACTCAAAATACGAGTATATGAGGCAATAGTATCGCTTGTTGGTTGATAATAACAAACTCTGGAAATGGTTAAGAGAAACAAATAATTAGTCTAAATCATAGCTAAAAGTGCTCTTCAGATTGGCACGGTATCAAGTTAGAAGCGTGCAAATGTGAATTTAAAGTCACCTTTAGGGTATGGTTATATTTTACGCAATGCAAGTTTATGTATTAAAACGAAGGACAGAATTCAAGAAACAGAAACAGTGAAGTTCAAGTAAAAATGTGTTATTTTACTTCCATGGGTGTTATAGTATATAAATTTTCTCTTAATTGTTATAATTTACTCCCGATATTGACAAACTCAAAAGAGTTTCGAAAGAATAGTACTACTTTTTGTATATGGAGTAGATTAGTCTGTAATGTGCAGTATATCCTTGATGCCCCTTCTTGCCTTGGTGTTTTCTGCATACGTCAGTATCTTGTATGATTTATTTCCTTACAATAAGAAGATCAATAAGTAATGTATATTAAAAAGTGCAAATAAGTTTCCGCATGTATAATTGAGTTTAGTGAATGATAATTGTGTAAAATATCAAGTAAAGTGTTTCATGAAGTTTACGTTTCCAAAATTTGTTAACAGTTCACATTTTTTTTATATTTTATCAGTAAAAAATAATTCAGCTGTAATCGGAGCCAGGCTGACATAATAAGGATAGCGTGTGAAAAAGTTTGTGGAAGTTGACACGAGAGATGACACAAGCTTGGCACGTCTGACAGACTTGCAACAAACAAACACATTAGTGTCAACATTTGGACTACTTAGTTCATATGTTGTTTGTATATCTTAGTCTGAGGTGTCAACCATATTTTAACAAATTCTCTCTGTTATATATAAACATTGTCTTAGACTAATCGAATTGTATCATGATGGTGATTGTTAAAGAAGTAAATTCGTAAGTAAAACCATATTTATTAAATGAAAATGAAAACCTGTAAGAGAGATCCGTTTATTTGAGAAATATTACCATACGTAGTTTCTAGCATACAAACAACTGATAACATTTTGATTTTTTGAACTTATTCAAGCTATAATCAATATTGAAAATAAATTAAACTGATAAGGTCACTTCTATACCAAGTAAAGTTAATCACCAGTAATTATATTGATGCAATTAACTTAATGTTGATGCATATGAGAAGCAATCAACATGCTTGAAATATCTCAAATCATTATTATTTGATTTTTATTACTTATTTTAAACGTTATATAGTGTTGAAGCCAATACATTTTTTACAGAATCTCAGACATTTCTTACTTTACTGCAGTTCCTTTATTTAAAAATACTAGTATTTTTTAATAATTACTAACGGTAAAATGTTATTATAAAATTATAATAATATAAAAAGGCCCTTAAAGTGAGTAGTTATAGTTAAAAAAGCTTTTCCCTAAAATCAATTTCTCAACAACAAAAAACACAACACAAAAACATTGTATTTATTGTGTTCTAATTTACCTTTGTTGTTGTTTCTCAGCTTGGCTTCATACATCCATTTTAGTAAAATTGCATGTTAGAAATTCTTTACTTTGTTCCATTTTCAAGTAACTTTGCATGTTTAAAATATATTATAAATGTCCATAAGACTTTTAATAAAACCAAATAAAAAATGTAATCTTATAAAAAATATGTTGGACTATGGTTAAAATTTCTTATTTTTACGTAATAAAGAATTTTAATAGAAGTTATTGGGATAAAAATATATACAGTGATAACATTTTCTCATGAGAGATAACAACTGACTTTCACTAAGGGATGATCTCATAATCTATTGTTAATCTTATGAAACTGCACCTAGCATACCATTACCTACTCCGTTAATGACTCAAATTAATTTGTTATTACCAATATAAAATAATTTTTAGGAGCTTAATTACCATTTGTACATTTAATTAAATTAAGTAAACGGGAAAATAAATTTAAAAACAACTTTAAATAGAATTCACGTCTTGATAGGTTACGTGTCGTAAGCGTCCTTCCTTAGTACTTCATTAAAGAAATGTAATGGGATTTTGTGGAGGCGACTCAATATTTTTAAATGTCACTTATTAAGTAACACCTAATTTGAAATGATATGATAAAAGAATAAGCACAGTGGAAACTAGAAATAATTGAAATTAAATAAGTTAAAAGCATGGATGGATCCTGATCAACCTTGAATGAACAAAAATAGAAAAATAAAATTCAGGATACCTCTCTAACCATACCTCGCGAACTATTTCCAGAAAATGGGCTTTGGTTCGGACAGTTTAAAATTGTTAAGTGTAAAGTTAAATAAGCACTTGTAATGACAATTAGGTTAAACAATGAAACTGGTAAAACTTACTAGTCTGCTGTCTCAGGACATTTTCACAGTGTCCAAGCCTGTTATAGAAACTTGAAACGGCACGCTGTATAGATTCATGTGAGAGTTTGTGAATTTCCGCTACTATTATGTCCCTCAAGATCATTAATGCATAGTGGTTTCGTTTATGAACATTGTTTTTATTGTGATTCCTCATAAAGTAGTCTAGTAGTTATATATCATTCGTGTATCTTCAATAACACAAAAAAAGAGTAAAGTTGTACTTTGATAGCAAAGTTCACGTAGATTAAAATTATACTTAACTTGTTACGTTATAATTTACATGTCTATAGTGTTGTAATAATTGTATTCATAACCAGATAAGCGACTGTATTTTTAAACATTTTTATCTTACTATCTTTCTAACATACTTTACAGCTGATCATATTATGTGTGAGATGACAGCTAAGGCAATTAAAAAGCTACTTTATAGTGTGTTATTCCAGGGAGTGTGTTCATTGAGAGTGCTATTAACACACTAGTTGTAAAATAACATTAAAAATTAATCCAAGATCAATTAAAAGGCCATAACATAAAAGTATTTAATGAAATATTTGACATAGTAATATTTAGAAACCTTTTAGTAGTGATAAACACTTACGTGGTATGTATTAAGTAGTATTAAATTTGTTTTTACATTATTACAAGTTTCTTTACAAATATTTTTTAGTATTCATAATATTTATGGTGGGACTTATAGAAAGAACTTCAAAAACTGTCGGTGACTAAGATTTATAACCCAGATTTAATATCGCTTGCCATATCTTGTTACTTGTAAAACATAACTGTTGAGAAACTTTGTTATCACTAAGCAACTGATAAAAAATGCATCTGCAAAACTTTACTATTTGCTATTCATATGCTTTATTGTGCACATAAATAAAGGTTTTCTTTCCTAGTTAAAAGCTTAAAACTGGAGTTTATATTAACTTAAACGCATTGCTATAATAATAATGTTTACATAACTGTTTATTATACATGTTTTATATAAATAATTCTAAAATTAATACTAGCAAACTATTTTGAAGCGGATAAATGTTTTCAGAAAATCTAAATTTTTACGGTTAAATGATACTTTAATATATACAATGTTAATTATTACCATGTGTAACATACACACATGTTCAATTGATCAAAATGATAGCTTGAGATTTAAACATTTACATATTTTAATAAGGGTTTATTGAATTTTGGTTAGTTTTTTAAACATGTATAGAGGATTTGATAGTTTCATATCGGTTATACTGTCAAAAAACGTTTTATTCTATGGCAGGAAGCCTCTTATTCAACAGGTATTCCCTTGAGGTTTGATCTCTCATATTTTCAGGATTTAAGTTATATATGCATTGATTTTAGTAACTTTCCAATACTGTCTATTTTTATGCGTTAATAATGTATGATTTGAAAAACATTTTCAGTATATAAAATCTGTACAGTAAAATTATTATTTAAACCTTAAAGCACAGTCCCCATAATAGCTATAAATAGCTTTTTTCAATAACTTTTAATAGTTGTTGGATTAAACTTAAGGCAACATTTCAACCATCTATTTCCTTTAATGCTGTTAACTGGATATCTCTCCATTAGAAATTTTGTTGAATTACCTCAAAGTATGATTCATGCCATGTAAAGTAATGCAATGTAAATTATTATTGTTTACATAATAAATGCCACCACTTAACAACAGTATATTTTTTCACACTAATCTAGGCACGACCTTTGTTGATGAACTCCATTAGAAAAACTCCCTTTACTAGTCAGAATAAGTATATAATACAATACTGAAATAACCTTAATATTTGTGGACATAATATTTTTATAATTTACAATAATGCATACTTTCCGTTGCGTTAGATCGTTACATAAGCACAAGTATTAAGGCGCTGTCATAGGCACTTCAACAGGATTCATACTTTCATGGGGATTATCGCAATTTTCTAAAACTAAAAAATATAAATAAAATCCACACTGTTATCGTCTAAAATTTGCTTCCTCAAATTTATATTTCATACAATAATACTAATTGAAATTCTAAAATTTTGGCTAAAATTATGTTTTATCATATATTGAAATAGGTAAAATCTATTAATACTTTGAAATTATATCTTCTGTCCAAATTTAACAACATTCTTAGATTTACTAAATTATATTTCAGCCTAGGTATATTATTTAATGTAATGCAAATGTTTCAACTAATAACTTTAACAAATTGAGGGGTTAGCAGTATTGATTATGTTTTTTAGTTAATTGAAATAAAAAACTACAAATAGAAAGCATAAAAATGACTTAAATATTGTTGAATATGAAAACAATATATTTTTTGTAATAAATAAGCACCACTCAACATTGAAACTCAGTTAAGACTCCGCCGAGTTCATCCATCAATCTACATGTCAGTCTATCGAACTTTTGGAGAGGTTTGTACATCTCTTTGTCTTTTTGTGAAAAATGTGAAACCGACAGAAAGCTATACATATTTGGACCCGTTTTATTTTAACAAATAATGAGGTTTAGTTGGCGGAAAACATTATGAACACAAATAAATTTACATATAAAAGATGAGGATACATTACAAAAGTAATATTCTCTGGTATTACATATACTTGTTCTATTTGATTTCCTTTAATTATAACATGAAAACAATCTGGCATTGACATAAAAACCTTATGTCGGTTTAAAAATTTTGCTATATATTTCAAGTTTCTTTGAATAACATGAAAATAACGTTCAGAGTTTTTAATATCTACATGAATGCTATTTTACCCATGGACAGTGTTTAAATATAATTTCGTTAAAAATTGTATTCCTCCTGCTCTAGGTCTAGATTAAAAAATTCTTGTTTGTTGTTATACGTACTCATAAACAGGAAATAAAGCGGTGAAGAAAATAAAGACTTTTCACTCCAATTTCGCTTCTCAAGTAGAAACAAAGTAACTTAGGATAACTGACGGCACTGACAGGCAATACCCAGTCAACATCAGTTTAACATGAGAAGGTTTGTTAGAGTTAATTTAAATTTTAGGGAATTCTTGGTTGCTGGTTAAATTCTTTACTTATATCTCAGTTGTATTTTTTTGTATATTTTTAAGATTCATATATATTTTAATTCAGTTATTATAATGCTAAATCAACCCTTGATCAATGTTATGCATAGTTTTTGTTTCCTTAAAATGTTGTAAACTTATAGGATGAGAAACATTTAAATAATTGAACTATTTAAAAGAAGTTCAAGATTAATTTTACTATAAAAACAATAGTAATAGGTCTATAAAAATATAATATTGATTGTACCTAAATAAACTGACACTGCTCTACCTAAGTTTGGGTGACATGATAATAAAATAGTAATGATAATAAATATAACGTTGGTAATTGTATTGTCTGCTTCTTTCCTAGATCCACATGGAGTGTTTACTCAAAATGGCACAATACCGTATGCCATTTATGAGTAAATGCTATTATATACTACATATTCGCTTCGTATATATAAAATTACTCACAAATAAATATACAAACTGAATGTATTCCATGCTTAAACTTACGGTATGTAATATTACAGTGAAATTTTAAAATTCCATTAGTATTTAAAGTGTCAGATATCCAATTGCAGCACGATTTGTGATTTCAGGTTATGTATTTGAATTGGAGCATGCATGAATCCTACCTGTGAATGTAATATATTTTATCAGTACCATCAAGTTTTCAGTATACCACTCTCCTAATTATTCCTATTATTATTATGAAAAAATACCTTTTGAAATGGCTATATTTGTATTCAGTGATTTCCAAAATATTTTATTGATTTAATGGTATGTTAGGTTGAGAATACGTGGAGGAGAGGATTCTTATTCCTAACTTCGCCTCTGATAATGCCAAGATTGATTTAAATAAAAATATTCCTTAAGTTATTAAATTAAATTCAGGCATTTCCGGGTACAGTGTCTAGCCCACACTCTCTTAAATAACAACTCGCTATAGCAACCGGCCAATCGGAGAAGACCACCTTATCTGGCGTCAGGGTTCGAGATACGAGTCGAACCACTTTATTTATTTTTTGTCATCGGTGGTAAAATGCCAAAACAACTTATTCCAGGTAATGCAGCTATAATTTTCTCTAACTAAACATAATTGTAAATATTTGTTGAAATAGAAAAACTGTCATGCTTCAGTGGAGTATAAAGATAATCGGAGCATACAGAAAATAATCTTACGCAAGCTATTGCAACATTACAAGTAAGTAACCTTAGTCTATACAATATCAATGTTAATTTGGTAACTCAATTTATAACCGATAAAAATAGAATGTTGATCCATTTTATCAGTTTTATTGTTACGTGTTAATAGTTTAAAGCTTAGCAGCTCAATTAAAAATGTTAAATATCATAAGTTATATATTTCAGCTTTAAACACCATCAATTTAGAAAATAAAGGAATACTAACCTGAACTCTGGGACTAAAAGGAAATAATTTTACCTTTCTCTGAAGCAAAAATATTAATGTTAAAAGTAATCTCGATTATCCCCTTGTGTTGTTTTTTTCTAATATTTGTTTCCAGCACCTAATGCCCTCTTTGTAAAATATTTCATAACAAAAACCCAGGAGAAACAAATGATGATAATGCGCTATATAAAGATAAGCAGGATTTCGTGTTAGAAACCGCTGTAGGTTGTATTGTCTGAAACAACAAAACGTTCTTATCCCCTCTGTTTTTGTAGTGGTTGTTACAGGAAAATACGTATTACAATGTTACCATTTATTTTTCTCCTGTTATGTAAAATATCCCCCCCATGCCTTACGAGATTATTCCAATAATATTTTAAGAATTTATAAAAATAATGTGTTCGAAGGACCAATAAAAATGTCTAATATTATTATTAACTATTAAAGTTCTGCACTTCTATAACTGAGCAAATGGAGCCTATACGTTAATTTTCTAAGAATAACTGTTAGTTCAAATGGGGAAAAAATAAAAATAAGGAATAAGATCAAAGAACAAACTATTAGACAAAAGCACACAGTTAAATCAAGAATACAAAGAGTTAAAATGGTTTTCGTTTCTATTAAATGTCCAAAATAATGTCCGAAATTAGTTGAGGCTTTTAACAATCTTGTCTTTTATTACGAAGGACCATAAGAATAATGAAGCACTGTTACCTTGCACCGTCAATTGTCTGATACCTTGACACAAATGAAGTTGAGTTGATTGCAGTTCGACCTGGGTTGCTTCCAAGGAACGTTGCACTGTTGGAGTTCTTGTTGATGGATGAAGATTCTACATTCACTAGACACTATCCTCCTCGGTTCACTCACGAACGCTGATGTTCCACCGGGACAAAGTTACTTTTGGCTCGTTAAAAAGATAAAGTCCGGGAAGGGGTTGACGACAATTATTACACTATGAAGTGGCAAGGCTTCTAATTGCCATAGAACGGCTCAAAGGTTCACAAAAAACAAGGAAAAGGGGGCACGGCCCAAACTAAGTTAATGCTGGTTTTAACGTACGACCGAGCGATACGGAGTCTGTAAAATAACTGCCTGAGATGCCTCTGGGCATCCTGTCAACATTGCCCTACAGACTACATTGGAGAAACATCTACGTCACTTAGGCTGAGGATGAACAATCATCGTGCCGATGTTCGGCATCAAAATTTACTTAGACCCGTATCTGCACATGCTGTCCAACACAATAAAACCTTTGAAAATTGTTTCTCTCTAATTGGCATCAAGAAGTTCCAAATTAGGACAATAAAGACTACACCAAATTATTACTAAGAAGATATGAACAAGCTAACATAATGGCTCTTCAATCAAAATCACCAGTTGGATTAAATTTGATACACAGTTAATTGTAATTTTAATTTATTATTCAAACATTTTATCTATCTCTGTGTTTAGGAAAGGTTACATGTTTAATTAATTTACTTGTTTTGATACCATATGTTTTTGTTGTTTGAAATGTTTTTATAACCTTCATTCTTTTGTTTGTTTATATTTTATTATATACATGCTTTTGATAATGTTACTGAAAAGTAATGAAATATTAAGCATTTCGATTTGAAGAAACGTGTTTTGTTTTCTTCTATACCTATAAGAGTCCTTAGAAATTTTCAGACCTGTGAGATATATCGCAAGAATATATATTATATATATTATATATATATATATATATTATATATATATATTATATATATTCATATATATATATACACATATATAATTTGTTACTGAGTAAAGGCTAACAAAAGATTTGACCCAGATTGATACCTGAGGTAAAATTATCACTAGCTTGCAGTTTGGGAAGAGGGATTTAGAGATGATTGCAGTTTTTCTAATGGTATTTTTACATCACAAATAGAGTCAAGTTTGTTCATATCTGTATATTTTTCACATGACATAAATCTTTACTGAGAGACTTGTAGAACATTGTATACTGAAGACAATTATAACAATAAGTCAGTTACAATGAAAAAGTTGACTTTAAAATAAAATTTTCCTTCTAACACGCATTGTGTAAAAAACAAATTTAAAAATATTAATGACAGGAATTTATTCGTGAATGTATACACGTACACACACACACACACACACACACACACACACACACACACACACACACACACACACACGAATAAATGTCTGTCATTAATTTTTGTTAATTTGTTTATATAGGTATATATATTATATATATATATATACCTGAAGAAGAGATATTATACCTACATACATATATATATATATATATATATAATATATATATAGATATATATATATACTTCCGGTAAGTAACTTACCTAATACGTAATTACAAACTATGTTAAAATAAAAAAATCGTAGCTAAGCGTTCTGACACGACTAAGTCATGAATCATTACCACCATGTTCTGTGTCAACTTTACTAACTCTAAAACGTGCACTCAATAAAAAACTGTACACAACACTAATAATTAAAAATGAACTACAGAGCACAGGTCACAATACGTTTGCCTTTATCTACCAACCTCCTACGACTGACAAGAGGCCAATAGACAATGGGTATCGTCACTATTATTCGTTTATCTGAAGAAGAGATCAGATTGCAAATCCCGAAACGTATTGTTACTGATTTTTTGTTTCTCTGAACGATGGAAAATTTCCGGAAAAGTCTTGTTTCCTTTCAAATCGTTAAAAAATAAATAAACTCCAAACGAAGAGTTCTATATTTGCTTGGAACGGATCATGTATGAGAGCGCAGTAACGCTATATCACTTTAACCTGTCAATCTGGTTGGTTGAACAGGAAATCAGCGAGTATCGAAAGCACCATTCGAAGTTATTTCCGATATTTACAATACGATTGATTCCAAATCTCACACAGTTTATTGTTTACAAGTCATTGCGGTTTTGTCATCGATTCAGTCCAGGTTCTATAATGTAACTGTATTTATATATAAAAGATAATGTTATGAATTTTGTTGAATTTAAGTAGCCTTTTTGTAAAAATCAATTTATAAGAACTACAAACTGAACACACGAAATTAGTAACAAAGAAAGATTGCATTTTTCAATACTAATTAGGAAGAACTATGGTATGTGTGTCGGGTAAATGTACAGATATAATAAATTTTACTGAACTGATTACTCAAAATAAATATTTTGTATTTAAAATAAGACATTTCATTATTGTATTAAAAAAATCTGGCCAAGATGATGTATAAGTAGCACATAGAAAGCAATAACCTGGAATACAATGTCAGCCAATACACAACGTAACACATGGTGGCTATGGCTGCTGGCAGTGGCACAGTTGAGGTTTATCAATAACTTCTCTGACATTTATTGATCTAGATTATTCTGTTCTTTCACAATTTAGTTAATTTTACATTACAGTTTAACCCTTAAAAAACCAACAGAATGTTATTAAAAACAAAAGATTATAATATTTTATAATAGTCAGCACCTAAGTTTTTACCTATTACTAATGACGATTTTTAATAAAAAATATACTTATGAATAAACGCTTAAAATAGTCTTCAAGTGATAGTTATTTATTATTATAAATATTTTAGATTAAAGGAATATGGCAACCTCGTGTCGTTGTGCTTGAAATAAAGCATCTTTCAAGGTGACTAATTATCAGTTGTGGAGCCACCACTAGATTTTCTCTATGCAAACCTAACCCGCGATGATAAAAATATTTTTAAATAATAAATTAGATATGATTCCAAACGTTCCCTAACTATTAACTTGGGCCAAGCGATCTACATACATAGACACACATCCTACTCTATACGATAGTCGTATTTTTTTTTTTTTTTCATTGTAAAAACTTCGACTACTTTTTCGGCCCAACCGATATTAAACACATTTGTAAGTAAACTGAATATCAGAACAAAATTAGCTATATACTTTTTATTTAACCTCTGCCTAGCCTAAGTAGTGTATAACAACTAATTTTGTAATATCTATCTCTGTTAATGAAAGTATTTTTTTTTTTTAGCCAAATCCAATTTTCTCAACTAGCTATAGTGCCAACGAAAGCATGAAATAAATCCTTAGCATTTAACTGTTTTAGAAATTGTATAAAACAAATCTGTCTAAACACTTTTTAAGTGGTAAGGGTAAAGTAACTAAAAGCTTTTTGAGGGTTAATATGTTAAAGTCATTAGTAATTATTTGTAATTATGCTGTTTAGAATTAAGGCATTTGAGTGAATAAAAACTGGTATTTATATCTGTTCATAACATTTTACTTAGTTTCTCCGTTAATTTTATTTGTTTACATGTAACTTTTAAGTCTATCTACATTTTTATGTAATTTGTATTAGATAGATCGCGTATAATAAACTAAACATCCACTGAAAATAGTATTACACCACTAAAAAAACTATGAAACCACCTTAAAAACCACTAGTAAATCTTTTGGTGACCACTAACACCTTAGTATACCTTGTTTTATATAATAAAATAAAGTGACGAACACAGAAGTTGCACAAGTCATGTTTACTTATTGTAATATGATATATTGGAAAATTACAATGTGATATAATTTGTGATACTTGTGATCTCTAATATTGAAATGGTTTTAAATATTTTAATATGTTTGGTCCTAAACTGTGCTTTAGAGGTAAGTATAATCTAGATTTTTTAATATTGATTTTGATATTATTTTTTAGGAAAAAATATTACATAAAAAATTTAATAATTTTTAATATTTACATTTCATTGTAAAAACTGACACATTTATAGTAAACTAAAATGTATATTTTCCCTAAAACGATTTTCGCCAAAGATTTTACATACATTTTTACATGGAAATATAAATATATGTCTTTTATTTTCAATAAAATTTTAATAATTACCGATTATTTAATGAAGGAAGTCAGGATATTGGGAGTTTTTAGTATAATTGCTATCGTGCTATGTTACAAGAAATCATAACACTACGTTTCGAGATTTACAACTGGATCTCTGTCTTTGGTGGATTACCGACATAATTATATAACTACAATCTAGTTTAATATCAACTAATCGTATCAGGTAATATTTATACCGATAGTTCAGGACTTTGTGTTTCCAGGTTGTGTGTTTTTAACGTTTTAATAAAATGCCTTAACTTTAAACCACCTACGTTAGATTTCAAACAAATAATCTTGTGTTTGCTTCTTATAGTACAATTTATCTGAACATACTACATAAATTTAATTGTTACTCTTTTAAATTTAATTTTAAGGTAAAATTAAAGTATTTCATTCTTCTGTGGAACATTTTTAACCAAATTTATCATTTAGTGTCCATGTGGATCTTGCTATTAAGGTTTTAGATTGAAAATACTAGAAATAAAATGTGTGAAATAAGCAATTATGTTTTGGCCATACTGTATTTCAAAAATATATTTCATGAGTTGTAGTAGAGTAAATTAATTAAGTTGTTTGTATTTACTTCAGTATATTGCTCAAAATCTGCTAATGTATTCTGATAATGGTATCATGATTTAATTAAATAATCTTAAATTGAATTGATAAATCATTAGGAATGAAATTGAAAATCAATAGTTACATGTAGTTTTATGTTTCTTTAGTTGGTTAAAACAACGACAGTGAAAAACTACCATCAGTCATTAAACACAGGGAATATAGGTCTAATCACTCACATATTGCCAATGAATCATGGCAATGCCTGAGGTGCACCACTCATTAATATTGCAGTGCTGAACAATCATTGAAGAGCTGTGCGGGTGATAGTTAATGCTGGTTAATGATAGGTTGGAATATTACTAGTCATTACTATTCATGAGCATTCCATTCCACCTTTGTCCAGAGCATTCAACATGATTGCAGCAATATTGGCTGTGCCTTTCCATACATAATGTGCAAATACCTGCATATGAATCTTTCTTCTATATCCATCAGTGTTGGACCCCAGTGTGTGAAGTATAGGCACCAGAATTTTTTATACTTCTACTAGTTTAATGATATATATATATATATATATATATATATATATATATATATATATATATATATATATATATATATATATAAACCCTAACTGTTTTAAAACTACAATGTTTCCCTACTCTAAAATTCTTAAATCAATAATTAGTAAGTATTATAAACCATTTTATCATTCTTTTTAATAAGCGAAGTTTAGTTTTAATAGCGAAGTATCTTCTACCAGTTGCAGTACTTATGGCACATGGATATTTCAGTAACTGGTCAACTGCACGGGATTTATTTATTTTATGGGATTCGCTTGCTTTTTTATACATGGGTGAGACTCTATAGTTTAGCGTGTAATTTCACATCTAAAAAGATAAACTACCTTTTACTGTGTTTTGTCGACTACGATTGATGATTAGTAATAGAACGGTTGGAACATGGATCTAATGTATAGTAGTTGAAAGATACCGTAATCAGTTAATAATAAAATACTTTCTACAGACTCATTTATATGACCTACACTCAAACAATTTCAATCATAGCTCATAACTGGGTAGCAGAGATTATATAATTATTATAACACACATAACTTCTTTAAATAGTTATCAGTAATAAACACACTTTCCAGGCAGGGATGTTGTCCGCTGTGAGGCTAACGCAGAGTCTTTAAATGCTGCCTGAAATTTGACATGTGTTTAATCTTGTATCAGAATAGCCAGTGATAAGCAAATCTAAAATTTTTTCATATAAACCAGTTAATAGTACTTTGTTCTAAGTTTGCTACTGACCAAGAATAATTTTAAGGGATGTCGGGATTTTAATGATTTCACGTGTTAACCTGTATAAATATATTCAAACTTAAGAACTAAATGTTTCAAGTATAATACTATAATTGCAGTGTATTAATGTAATATGTATATTATGAGTGTTTTAAAGACCTCATTAGTCACTCTGATTTAATAACAGTTGTATATCGCAGCTCCCTATCAAAGGAAAATATAAATATGGCTAAAAGATTTATGAGGTATGTCTTTTGAATAAGAAAACCCGTGAGTATTTCCCGATTACTGACAAGTTTCGTTGATATTGTTAACCTGAGTTTTAATCATTATTTTTTGAAGGAGTAAGAGGCTTAATTTTCTTCGTCACAAGGTTTAGCAAAAGTTTTAATATAAAAATAATTTGACTAAAGAAAGCATCGATATGCTGTATGGCAAAGAGGAGGAGTGCTTGTAGTGTGATTTTTTAATAATGAAGAATTACTCATGTTTGTCAGTACCACGTGAAATAGAGTGTAGATAGATACAACAATACAGCAGTAACTGTTAAAACTGTATGTGTTAGCAAAACATAGACCTTCTACGTAAGAGAATTTGGATAAAAATATCGGCAGATATAAGAATACCAGCCTTTTTTAGAATATTCTACAGTTTTTTTTATAAATGCCATTGTTTTACATCGTTTTATATTAAGATATAAACTATAGCATAAGAACGGATACTGATGTTTCGATAAAAATGCGGAAGACCTAATTTAAGTAATAAAAGTAATATACAGTACAATTTATGATAATAATATTCATATTTATAATGCTTATTAGATGATACAACTTCTCAATATAAATCATGTCAATCTGTTCTAACGAGATTTCTATAAAACAGAATTTCAAATCAGTTACATATTTATATGATTATCTCAAAAAGTGACTCGGCTGATATGAATCATTTCATGTGTTTTATAATCATATCGCAGTTTGCAATATAGTACCTGGGCTTGCAATTAATTTTACCTCAATATTACATATCGTTAAATCGTTTATTTAAATATATTTAACCGTCATTATTTAAATGTTTTCTATAGATATTAGCAACTCTTTTAAACTATTGTCTAATTTTTATAGATAACTGGTATGGCAAATGTTAATAAATAATAAGGAATTTTCCACACCAACAATATTATTTAATTATAAACTTAGATCTGTATCAATATTATTTTTTCAAACATGATTTTTGAACTTATATATTTTATTCTTTAAAATTATTGTAAAGCCTAAGAAAAAAGCAAATATGACGTGTGAAAAATCTATGATGTTCTTTTGTACGTCCGATTATCATTTATAGACTAATTTTATGTCAAATAAATATAGACTTTGGCAAATAATGTAAATAATTTTATTTAAAAGTTAATTTTAAATAATTTAGTTTGTTACTTCGGTTTACATGTTAACTTTGGCTGACATGTATTAATTTATCATAAATTGTCAATGTCATTGATAACACTTTAGTAATAATTTGCTATTTTATATGCACAATAGTTTTTATGGTATATTACATGGAATTGACCAAGTCTTACAAATCTTGTTTTAAACAATGTTTTGTTTTGGTGATTTTTTTCTAAATCATTAACGGCGCATTTATTTTCTAACTCATTCCTAATCTACCTGGTTTTATCTGCAAACATGTAGGTTCCTAATTCCAACCATATCTCTTCAAATACGGTGCAACTGCCGGAGTTACCCTCATTGAATCATAGCACACAATTAATAAGTGCGAGAGCCACCTTTATTAATCTAAAAAATCTTCTTTTGGAGATGCAGGATCTACTTACAGTAAAAAATCTAAATAAAATTTCATACACTTTTCAAGGATTCTAACTATGCATTTATAGCAGTTTATTTTACGACAAATATTAAGGTATCAGGATGGCGGGTTTTTAGTTTTTAAAATGATTACAATTGAAGCATTATAAGTTTAAAAGAATAATTTAAGAATCATTGTAAATTACTCAAGTTCAATATTTTTGAAATAATCTTATATGTTTGTTTAAAAGTTGTTGTCTCGTAAATTCTCAAGAAAATGATGAATGTTTTATTACATTAACATACCAGTATTGGGAGTAGCTTTCCTATCACTGTTATGGAATCAAAAATTAAACTAATAATCCATCTTAGGGTTGACAATTTGACACGACAGCGTCAGGTGAAACCTACATCAGAATTGAAAGTTTACCTTTCTCTTAGTACCACATTAAAACATAATACTGCTCCCTAATGCATAAGGAAATTTATATTTATAGCATTAATTATAAATTTAAAAAATAATTAATGCGTAAGGATAAATACAGTTTAAATATAATAAGAAACACTCTTTAACTAATATTTAAACTAACACGAAACAAAGTAGGCCTTCTAGCCTCTTTTGTATATCTCTGTACAAAGGAATATTTTCCCACAAGAAACGATAATGAGAGGAATCATTGCAACAGAAGTATACAAGAGAAGATTTGATGCATTGCTTACAGATTTTAATTGAGTCAGAATAGCCGGTTTGTAATAATTCGAAACTGTATTCATTAAAATCTACATAATTTATTTATCCGCATGTGCTCTCTGAATCTATATAGACTTTTATGTGATTTCCATCCATTTCTAAGGAATAACCTGTCGTGGATTATATAATTTGTATGATAATGTTATATGATTGAGTAGTAGATTAGTTTTTACATATGTATTTAAAGTAAGAAGATATTCTTAGTAATATAGTAAGGAAAATTATAATATACTAACATACGACTATAATTTAGGCTAGGATTGAGATATTAACGTTGAATCAATTATTACTTACATTTTAACTAATGCTTTAACTTTCTTCAATTTTCATTACAAAATAAAGAGCTCGATTAAAATATTCATCAATCGACATTCAACTGAACAGACGCTCTCATTTACAAATTACCCCGGAGTAATATAGATGCTAATAGGGTTTTCTTGTGATTGGATTTACCCTTAACTTGCAGCTATCCTCAGAAGAATTAAAATGTACTTGAATTACTCAGTGGTTCTAATGAGAATCGTATTGGATATTATTCTTCAAAATTTCTAGTGTGTACTTGTAGCAAATGGTGCGCTTTCTTTTGTGTATGAAAAAGCAATAGTTTGAACTTTTTTTAATAAAACTCAATTGTTCAGACAATTTTTAAATATTATTAGGTAATACTATGAGTAAAAGTTCTTAAATTTCATAAATAATTTATTGACCATAAAGTAAGGAAGTTTGATATTTTTACTGTATTTTTAAACAGGTATGCATAGGTATTCTACAACTTTGAGATATTAAAATGCTTGGTCAAAATTACTTATGTTGATTTGCATAGTGCTTTGCTACGGGATGAAAGAAATTTACTGACATGTTTCTCTTTCTTTGTTGTGTGCTATTACTTTTTATACTGAAATAAATTATTTGATGGTTAGTAAATTTAATTTTTTTTATTCCTTTAGGGTTAAGATATTGTAAAAACATAACAGGATAGTGACCAAACTCATCTGGACGAACTACTTATTCTATATATTGGTACTTTACAACCTCAGTATGAAACTGCTCTAACACTGACTACCTATCTGCGACTCTTCTTAGAAGGCCCCATTTTAATGGAAAAGACATAATTTGTATAACTTCCACATAAAATTTATTAAAAATAGCGCTTTCGCCGGTTAAGGCATCATCAGTTTGACATTGTTTACAGAAAAAAAACATATGTGTAAAATAGAAGAAACATATGATAAAATAGAATAAAATTTTAAAACTAACTGTAAAGACCAAAAACTAATAAATTATAAAAGAATTATGTAGAAAAATATGGTTTACAATTCATAATTTTGGAATGGATTTCTTTTTTCACTAATGGTATAAAAATATCACTGAAATTTATGGAAGGTTGGGAAATACAATTATCTTTTAAAAACTGTCATACACGCACTTTCAATTTTATTTCTTTTAGTCCAGGAAGATTCTTTAAACACAACACTAGACGATTCAACAAATTTATATGATGATTTTCTTTTACTGCATGTTTCAACTAATTTAGATTTTTCAATATTTTCTTTTTTATAATTATATAATATGTTCTTTTACTCTAATTTCCACAGGTCTTGATGTTTGGCCGATATACGTCTTGTTGCAAACCACAGTCCCAATTTTGATATCACATTCTTGGTTTCTTGATGTGTTTGTTCTTTTCTCGTTTAATTTTGGCCGTTAAGTAACTTCTTATATTATTTTGGGACTTAAAAAACAGTGCGGATGTTAAATTTATAATTTATTCTACGAATTTTTTCTGATGTTCCTTTTACATAAGGAATAGTTACGGTAGTGAGATATTTAGGATTGTCTGTTTTGGTAATTTGCTTGCAAATTTTGTTTTTAGCCTTAGCTCGTTCAATAATTGATGGAGGGTAGTTGTTTTTAATCAAAAGTTCTGTAGTATAATTTTCTCCTAAAATTTTATCTTTGTTATCAGTTACCAAATTATTAATCTTCTGAAACAAATTTTGTACTAATCCAATTTTTTACATGTTGAGGATGATTTTGAATTATAATTAAAGGTACTGTCCACTGAAAGTCTTCTTGTAAAATAATGTTGTTTTAATTGTGTTTTCTTTTGTTTTTGTTATCAAAATATCAAGAAACGGAATTTCACTGTTAACCTCATTTTCAATAGTAAATTTTATCGATGGTCTAATTGAATTGATGTGTTTTAAAAATTCGTCTTGGATGTTAAATTTTATTTTCCCATACACAAAAGACATCATCAACATACCGTAACCAAATTTTGGGTTTAATACTCCAATTTTCAAAAGCAATGTCTTCAAAGTGGTCCATAAATATGTTGCTAATTATTGGGCTGAGAAACACCACCCATAGGTAAACCGGATACTTGATTGTAAAATCTATCTTTTAACTGAAAAATAGTTTGTGGCTAACACATACAGTAAGAAGTTCCATTACACAGTTAATAGATAATGTTGTTTCTCATACTGAAGTTGTTATCATTAGAAAGTCGTTGTCTAATCAGACACAAAGCTTCAGAGACAGGTACATTTGTAAACAGACTATTTACGTCGTAGCTGACCATAATATCACTGTAATCAATATTAATATTTTTTTATTTTATTGATAAAATCTTCTGAATTCTTGATGTAAGAATTAGCTTGTCCAAATAATGGACTAATAATAGGTAACAAAAATTTTGATAACTTTGATACAGGAACATCAGAAAAAATTCGTAGAATAAATTATAAATTTAACATCCGCACTGTTTTTAAGTCCCAAAATAATATAAGAAGTTACTTAACAAAATTAAAACCGAAAAACAAACAATCAAGAAACCAAGAATGTGATATACAAAATTGACTGTGGTTGCAACAAGACGTATATCGGCCAAACATCAAGACCTGTGGAAATTAGAGTAAAAGAACATATTTATAATTATAAAAAAGAAAATATTGAAAAATCTAAATTAGTTGAACATGCAGTAAAAGAAAATCATCATATAAATTTTGAATCGTCTAGTGTTGTGTTTAAAGAATCTTCCTGGACTAAAAGAAATAAAATTGAAAGTGCGTGTATGACAGTTTTAAAAGATAATTGTATTTCCCAACCTTCCATAAATTTCAGTGATTATTTTTATACCATTAGTGAAAAAAGAAATCCATTCCAAAATTATGAATTGTAAACCATATTTTTCTACATAATTCTTTTATAATTTATTAGTTTTTGGTCTTTACAGTTAGTTTTAAATTTTATTCTATTTTAATCATATGTTTCTTCTATTTTACACATATGTTTTTTTCTGTAAACAATGTCAAACTGATGATGCCTTAACCGGCGAAAGCGCTATTTTAATAAATTTTATGTGGAAAGTATACAAATTATGTCTTTTCCATTAAAACCAACTTACTTCCACCAAGGATACAAAGCAGAAAATGAAAAACTCTTGGAAGAAAGCGACACGGGACGACTATGTGTTTTGTACAGGAAACTTAAAACAAAACAAAGATTATGCACACAACATATTTGGTTTCAATAACCAATGCCGTAAGTTAAATATATTTCCTAATATATATCCAAATCAAAATTAACTCTAAATCTCGTTCATCAAAAATCTGCCTTATATAAGGCTAAGAAAGTATGGCTAACAGAAGAGATCAAACATTGGTATCAATTGAGAGACAATGTTAGTACATATCTTTAAAATTATTCATGAAACTACTCATTTTGAGATTACATCCCATTGAATTAGATATATTTCAAGCAGAAACTTTTGATATTGTCAAGTGATACGATTCATAATGTTTTTACTAAACAAGTATCAAAGATTGTAAGGCTTTGTAATGCCAATAAAATATAATATGTCCTTTTTTCTGATTCCGAATTACCTTACTCCGATAATAACCAGACAAATAATAATCAGTTTGTTCTTAATCTTTCTAAACAAATCGATGACAGATTGTGAGTTAAAACTTGTTGAGCAACAGGCCTAAATTTTTCAATATCAAATGGACACTTTTCATGCGTGGATATAGTTATGCCAACAGATTCAGCTGCTAATCTCTATTACCTCCTGAACAGCAAGACTATTACCGGGCTTTGATCCGACAAACGCTGGAAAATTCAAATAGACCCAAAAGCAATCTTACTTTCACAGAGATTAGTGCTCTTAAATCGCTAAGAAATGATGAATCCATAGTAATTCTTCCTGCTGATAAGGGTAAAGTTACAGTTATCTTGGACAAGGAAGAGTATGATAGTAAAATTAATAAATTAGTTAACTGTGATGAATATACTTCAATAAATAAGGATCCTACAGTAAAAATTGAGAAAATTATAAAACAGACACTAAAAAAGCATGAAAATGAACTAGGTAAACCTCTTATTGTAAAATTAAGCCCTCAATATTCAAAGCCACCACATTTGTATGGACTACCGAAAATTCACAAAGATTTAATTCCTCTTAGGCCAATAGTAAGTTCCATTGACTCTCCTGTATCAAAGTTATCAAAATTTTTGTTACCTATTATTAGTCCATTATTTGGACAAGCTAATTCTTACATCAAGAATTCAGAAGATTTTATCAATAAAATAAAAAATATTAATATTGATTACAGTGATATTATGGTCAGCTACGACGTAAATAGTCTGTTTTACAAATGTACCTGTCTCTGAAGCTTTGTGTCTGATTAGACAACGACTTTCTAATGATAACAACTTCAGTATGAGAACAACATTATCTATTAACTGTGTAATGGAACTTCTTACTGTATGTGTTAGCCACAACTATTTTCAGTTAAAAGATAGATTTTACAATCAAGTATCCGGTTTACCTATGGGTGGTGTTCTCAGCCCAATAATTAGCAACATATTTATGGACCACTTTGAAGACATTGCTTTTGAAAATTGGAGTATTAAACCCAAAATTTGGTTACGGTATGTATGATGATGTCTTTTGTGTATGGGAAAATAAAATTAACATCCAAGACGAATTTTTTAAAACACATCAATTCAATTAGACCATCGATAAAATTTACTATTGAAAATGAGGTTAACAGTGAAATTCCGTTTCTTGATATTTTGATAACAAAAACAAAAGAAAACACAATTAAAACAACATTATTTTACAAGAAGACTTTCAGTGGACAGTACCTTAATTATAATTCAAATCATCCTCAACATGTAAAAATTGGATTAGTACAAAATTTGTTTCAGAAGATATAATAATTTGGTAACTGATAACAAAGATAAAATTTTAGGAGAAAATTATACTACAGAACTTTTGATTAAAAACAACTTCCCTCCATCAATTATTGAACGAGCTAAGGCTAAAAACAAAATTTGCAAGCAAATTACCAAAACAGACAATCCTAAATATCTCACTACCGTAAACTATTCCTTATGTAAAAGGAACATCAGAAAAAATTCGTAGAATAAATTATAAATTTAACATCCGCACTGTTTTTAAGTCCCAAAATAATATAAGAAGTTACTTAACAAAATTAAAACCGAAAAAAACCAAACATCAAGAAACCAAGAATGTGATATACAAAATTGACTGTGGTTGCAAACAAGACGTATATCGGCCAAACATCAAGACCTGTGGGAAATTAGAGTAAAAGAACATATTTATAATTAATAAAAAAGAAAATATTGAAAAATCTAAATTAGTTGAACATGCAGTAAAAGAAAATCATCATATAAATTTTGAATCGTCTAGTGTTGTGTTTAAAGAATCTTCCTGGACTAAAAGAAATAAAATTGAAAGTGCGTGTATGACAGTTTTAAAAGATAATTTGTATTTCCCAACCTTCCATAAATTTCAGTGATATTTTTATACCATTAGTGAAAAAAGAAAATCCATTCCAAAATTATGAATTTGTAAACCATATTTTTCTACATAATTCTTTTATAATTTTTATTAGTTTTTGGTCTTTACAGTTAGTTTTAAATTTTATTCTATTTTATCATATGTTTCTTCTATTTTACACATATGTTTTTTTCTGTAAACAATGTCAAACTGATGATGCCTTAACCGGCGAAAGCGCTCATTTTAAATAAATTTTATGTGGAAGTATACAAATTATGTCTTTTCCATTAAAACCAACTTACTTCCACCAAGGATACAAAGCAGAAAAGGCCCCCATTTGTCCACTTACGACTTTGTCCATTTATGTTACTACAATTTTATCGAACTTTTAGTATATAAAACCAAATAATTAGCGAGTTATAATATTTACATTGCTATGATTTTCATAAATCTACAAAATAACAGGAAAGCCTTGGTGACTACTAGCTTTTTGTATAACGAGCTTAAATTGTTCCCTTTTAAAGTGTAAAAATGTTATATATTATATGTTGTTATTCAAAATTAAATGTAAAAATATATAAAAGCCAGATTTTCAAAGTTCCTAAAATTGAAACAACTATATAAGTCCGATGTATCATTACGTTATATTTAGAGCTCTTAATTATACGATTTCTTGTTTTTCAATCAAGTTGTCGTATTCTTATATGAAAAAGCCTCTAAATTCTAATCATAAATATTTAGACGAACAACAGCAAATAATATAATTTTAAGCTCGATATAAACCACGTACTCGATGTGTAATCTGTATTTTGATATAGTTTTGCTTAAGCTATTAAGCACGTAAACTAATAACAAGTGGTAATATTTTCATAGTTAGTTAGTTTCTGTCATACACAATAAAAGTCCTCACACAATTTCTCAACTGTGAAATTAAAAAAATATTTACGTAAACAATACCACATTGTTTTCTTAAATCACCATTAGAGGAACGCGACTTAATGTAACACATGCAAATAATAAAAATAATTATTTCTAATACTTTAATGTATAATTTACGAAATAAAAATTAAATATTGATTGATGCAAAGTTATACAAACACTAGTAGAACTATTTGATTGAAAACAACTCTTACAGGTTATAAGGATCACATTTTTTATAGGAAATTACGTAATTTAAGATTTAGATCAATAATGGAATTTAAATGGAAGAAACTTTTAAAAAGGAAAGACACATTTTGAATGTCACAGTAAACATATACACTATCACTGAGTCAGACATACTAAAAAACCAGGTCACACGTCACGGAATAAATGGTATTGTTAACCGTGTTTAAAGGTTTTTCAAGTTAACATAATGTAGATTACCTCGACAAACATTGATAACGTTAGGAAGCCGGTAACCTAAAAGTAAAATATGTATATTACTATACCGCTATTTAGTACACCCCTACTTTATTTGAATATATCTAGTAGTTTTATTTGGGACTGTATTAAACTTCTGAAACAAGTTTGGTAAATTTTCCATCATTCGCTCAAAAACCATAACAAATACTTTGGAAACTTTTACCTAGATATTCCCATACATTATTGCTCATATAATTGGGATTATATTTTCCGATTCAAACGTACCCATCCATAAACATTGCATATTGTAGAAACTTCAAACATTAATACCCAACTAATCATCAAGTGGAATCAACGTTACATAGTGAGATAAGTTTGTTTTTAATAGATTTTTCATATATGTCCGACTTGTTTTTACAAAAAATAATAACATACCATTACAATATTCAGTATAGTATATATAAATTACATAATGTACTGACATTCATTGATGTGATTGTTGGTACAGCTAGGAAACTCCCTAATAAACCGTCTTGAAAATGTTTTTGAAATCTATGTGGGTTTCAATGGCTGTGGACCTGTATGGGGCAAAACGAGATCGCTTGGACATTATTTTGTAATATAAAAATGATTAATTTATTTACATAAATTAAATATTTATCACTTTACAGATGAATATCTCACGTAATAAATTACAAAATAATCTCCAAAGTTCTAAATCATCAAATCATGAAAACCACAAGGGCGTGCTACTAGATAAGTATTAAACATAGTTTATGAAGTTTAATTTTATTCAGCTACGAGTAAATATATAGTAAATGATAGAAATAATTAAAATAATGTAACACAATAGAGCATCAAAGGGCCCAATGGAACGTATTAGAAGAGTAATTGGGTTAGTAAGTCAAAAACTGATAGACAAACGAATGGATGCAATTTAACCTATTAACTACAAAATAAATATTGCATATTCTTGAACAAGAGGAAGTGACGCGTCAATTTTCAAGTTTCTAGGACATTTCTATGCTAAGTTATTACACAGACGTGTAAACGTTCTTTTTCGAACGACCTACCTATTTGCCAATTTTACAATCTTAAGGAATCTTATTTTCGAGAGTTAATGCACAAACTGACGCCTACCGGCAACATGTTAATAAGGCCTTGTCCGTTCCATAAAATTGGTTTATTTAGTCCAAAAGGTGGGAAATACCAATATGTTTAACAGTTTTTTGTTTGGAATGGGTGGTTTTTAAAACAAAGAATACATGAATCAGTGAATCTGTATGAGATCTTGAATATACTAAATCTACGAACTACGTATGTGGCATACTTGGGAGATATACAGTATTTTATTGTAACCTATTTATAAAACAAGCTGAGGAATAGTAATCCATATTCAACAGGTCTTATTTAGAAGTTGGTGATATTACAAACATTTTCTAAAACACAAGATACTGAATGTTTCTAAAACCTAACCTAAGAAAGTAAAGTTTCTAGCATGTCCAAACAAGCAAGCCCAGACACACTAAACCCTGGCTAACAGGTCCGGCTGTAAAGCGTGCTCCATAAACACGTCGAGGGATGACACTTGGTTATTTCCCTTGGGACAACTCTGTCCGAACATCAGAAAATACTTCAGAGATCAAGCATTGTGTTCTATATTTAGTGTTTGATATACTGCAGAAAATACTGGTCAAATTAATTTACTAGATGTGTGTAATTACAAATAATCAATATCAACAAATGAAGTCATGCTTAATTAACAAATGTTTTAAGATAAAATGTAGTAATTAATAAATTATATTCAGAGATTAAAATAGATTTTTCGACACCTTGGTTACATGTTTATAAACCATCATAAAAAGCTTCCTATTAAAAATATCTCCTAAATCACGCAAATAGACAATAAATACCGAACAGTAAATAAGAATAAATTCCACAAATAGTGGACCGGTTAACTTTGCAGTATTGTTACCTTTAAGTAAACGTAAAAAACTATTTTTTTCATTTTGCTATTTAACACGTTAAAATATATCATATAAAAATTCTAACATCTTTTAGTATACTATAATTTTTACAATCAGTGTCAAGAGTTAAAGGTGTGTTCAAAGAGCTGTTTTGGTCCATATAAACCTTATGGAGGGAAAGTTTTGAGCTGGTTAGATCAAGTGTAAAAACAATAGGCTCTCCATGGTATGCTGTGCTATATTATATAAATACTGTAATTAAAAAATAGTTTTAAGTAATAATATAATAGGTAATAATAGAATATGTATTTAAATTGAATCACTACAAAAATGTAACTTAATAAGGTAATTTATTTAATTTCTTTAATGTGATAGTAAAACCAAGATAACACAAGTACTCGCTTCACGTACTTAACTCTCTGTATCTTAATAAATTTGAAATTTATAGGGACAAAAATACAGTAAAGTTAAATTTAAGAACTAATTGTATTTTATTCTAATTATTTGGACCTAGATATGCATACATATATACTTAAAATTTCATAAGAAACCGTTTCACAAATATTTACTACAATGTAAAAGAAAGATTTAACGATTCTGCGTTACAAAGCAACGACGGCAGGGTTTACAACATGCTTAGTCATAATGTCACTCTGAGAAAGCTGCTCCTCTCCAGATGAAATATAATTATTGCGTAACACTCGTGAGAAACTTGCAAACTCCTGACGTGATATAATCCAGCTGTAGTAATTGAATTACGTAATGTTTCACGCTCCTGCTACACGTTCATTTTTATTTTTTTATGGAAATCTTTTATTACGAAGAACGGATTTCACTTTCTATTCGTATTATGAGGTAACACGTCTAGTTAATTTAAGATGTATTATTTAATATTATATATATTATTATTTTTTCCGTTATTATTTATATTACAGCATTATTTTATTGATTTTATATTATAAACATTACACGCTTTGGTATTGAAAAGGCATATTTGTGTTTTATATTACAACACATTTCAAATGAGAGAAAGCAGGGTATAATTGTATTCTGATATTTGGCTAAATTACACGAGACACAAAATTTTTTTCTGTCTATATTTTACCCATATGATATTGTAACATGATATATATATATATTGTATATACTCTCTATATAAAAACAGGGCCACGCCACATAACACGTCACGTAGAAGTCTTCACTCAGTGTGCATGAAATATTTTAGATTTATGGTCAATGTCATTCTAGAGATACTTCTGTGAAAATTAACACACAACCAAAGACTATAGATATTTTTAAATCTCCCTGAAAAAACAAATTATAAAAATTTAGTTATCTTAGTGAGTGGTTAGTTTCAAAGATGACGAGCAAACCTCCATGGGTAGTAGAAATGAAAGTAAATTTAAAACTGAAATTTGATGGACGATATATTCCCTCAATTTATGACCCTAAATATATATTTACACATTTTGTATTAAATTACACTTTATAATAGTTTAGATAATAAAATTCATGGTAAGGTAGGGAAGGTACGTCAATGTCAGAGTGCACGGATACTAAACCTTCTGACCAACTTTTTTTCATTTTTACATTCTAATCATTAATATTCTTCAATGCATTAGATGACATAAGGACAAACCCTACACACACACACACACACACACACACACACACACACACACACACACACACACACACACACACACACACACACACACACACACACACACACACACACACAACCACACACGCCGCGCACGTAAGGTTGACTTTTTAATTAAATTTAATTTCTTTCGCCCTTGGAGTTTTGCTCATCGCTTTTGAAGCCAATCACGCACTAGAATGACACAATGTTTGGTAATGTTATTTTTTTCAGGGATATTAAAAAATATCTATCATCTATGGTTTTCTGTTTTTATCTTCACAGAATTATCTCTAGACTGACATTGAGTATAAAATTAAAATATTTAGTGCTAACTGAGCGAGGGTTTCTGTGTGACATGTTATGTAGCGTGTTTTTTTTTTTATAGAAACTAAACAATACCGTCCATGTACTATTGACTTAGTAATATACCAAGTTATTAATTCCACAGAACTTTCAAAATTTTCTTCATGCAGGTATGAAGCATAATGCAATTGTTATTTGTGTTGTTAATTCCCTCACAATGTTAAAGTCAGCGAATTCCAGTTACGGTTGTTAAGTCAGTTTGCTCATTATGAAAACTGAGTTTAACTTCAAATTTCGATTTTACTCCCACGTAAGAGAGGTATATTATAAAATATTCTGCTTTTCAAACTTTATAAATAAATTTGAGTGTTAATATACGATTGATATAATATACGATTAATTAATTTTTGTAAATCACGGGATATTAAGGAATAAACCTTTTATTTTTTTACTCAATTTGTAGTATTAAAATATAAATACATAACAGCGTTTTTATTTGGAGCTAAGGGTAATAAGCTTATTATTAACGGTAATAAATGATGATATTTTCCCTCTATGGGTCGAAAATTTGGAATATAACTATATTTTAAAATTAGGAATAGATAGATTCTTATTCTAAAACTGATACAAAATACAGGTCATGGTAGATACTGGGGGGGGGGGGGGGGGGTTTAGCGGTAGGTATTGGGATAGAACCAAAGTATTTTCGGTACTATTTTTGTTAAAAATTATGATCAGTCTAAATGATTTGTTATGCCGTCCAAAAAGGAAGTGTAAATCCTTACCAATAGTTGATCAACGCAAAATTATGGAATAACCGTTGGATTATCGTATTCCCTCGGGTAAGAGAGGTTCGTATACTATTAAGTTTCCACTAAAAAACGTATTTAGTATAAAGAACGAATGAATGCCATAATAAATTAACGTATATATCGAAAAACCAATGGAATCAAAGTCACTTTAAAAATGCACAAAAGATAATTTCTCCTAGACTTCTTACCATAAAAGTAAAGAGTATAAGGCAAATTGATTCATTTAACAAATATTTCATTTGTTTATATTACTTAAAACTTTCTTTCGTTAGGGCAAATGTTTTATCACGAAAGAAGGAAAGAAATTTCGTTGTCTTTAAATACTCTGGCAATAATTTATACTTTCCGTTGATTTATATTACATGTATGTATGGTGGTATGGAATTTGAGGTTTTTATACATTAAAAGGGACGATTACACCACACTATGTGTAGCGTAGCAGGTATCGCATATATAACTTAAAAACTAGCTCATTTTGCTCTCAAGATAAAAACAGATCTATGCTAGATGAAAGTTTTCTTGACTGTAATTTTAAACTCATGTACCAATTCCAGCTCTTGATAATCCAAAATATTAACAATATTTATAAGTTTATATATAAACAAAAGCGTAGTATCATTGTGAATTTACTTTTAACTATAAATTGTAATAAAATATTATGCATTAAATCCAAAAGGCAATGTCAGTATCTATCATTTATAAAAAAATGTTTAACTGATATAAATTAAAGACTGACATAAAATCAATATTGACAGAAATAGGCTTCCCTGATTGTGATATAGTATATATATATACATATATATATGAGGCAAAGTACCCTCGATATATAATAGTCATAATCAAAAACTGTTGGACGTATTTTATTTACCGTAGCCACAAGGTAAACTCAGTTTGGAAATAATTAACTGAAAACAGCAGTGGTCATACAAGTGCAACGCGTACTATATTGCATACAGAGAAGCAGGTAACTTTTAGCAACTCAGACTAACTTTAACTTAACAGTTAAAGACTTGTGAAACCTAAATTAGCTGTATGTTGATAAAGTATGTTTATCAGATATATATATATATATATATATCTTATCCCACTTGGGAAAGAAAAAATTTTTATCTTTAACCAAAAATACTGAAATGGAAGTCACTTACTATGTAAATAAAATATACACTTTTTAAACATTTTCTTGACCATGGGGAGAAGGCTAAATCAACACGGGAATCTGAAATATTATTCATTAAAAGTAGAAAAGCTAATACAGGCGCAAAACTCACGAAATTGCGTGCGAACCCAGGGTAAATGCTAGTTAATATAAATTTTTGTTTTTACAGATTATAAAAATTATTATATAAAAATTCGGTTTATTTTATTTCCTCTGTTTTCATACGAGATAGTACTTTGGCCTAAACTGCGTTATATTTATATATCCTAAATTTTAAGCTGCATTTTATAACTGAAGGAACTAGTAGGATTGTTGGATTGTTCTATTAGTAAGTTGTATTTTACAATTTTTGGTACACACGAGGTTAAATAGCAAATGTAATTTATAGCTAAAACTAATTTTTATAAATATTCAATGACAACAATTAATTGATTTGCCAGGACTCTAACCCGTATATCTCGTTTGCCGGGTGAGTTTGGTACCACTAAACTAGAAAGCCATTACGTTTTACGATTCAATTGTGTCGTATGAGATCGTTTCATCACCATATTCGTGTTCAAATAACTAAACAAGGTAGCGTCATACACGTACGTCATACCAAGTGTCATATGAAACGATTTGCTGATGCAGGATTCACAGACTTATGTAGAATGCCTATGATGTTCTGAACTTATTTGATTTGTATTACATCAAAATAATTATTAAACATTTGTGGAAATTGATTATAATAACACAAAGCTAGACATCTACAGATAAAGGTTAATACTCAGGGTAATAATAAACAAAAATCATATAATCAACTATGTTCAGACACGTTTGTTGGTAATTTAATTTTCCTGTAAAAAACATACTTTTAGTGTATGAAAGATATCATCGTTGTGACAATAAAATAAATCACTGTTTGAATATGCAATATTTGTTTATAACTTTAGTAAATAATTTTTTACTTATTACAATCATGACATAAAATTACTTAATATGGCGATTTTAGCTGTACAAAAAGCAGTTTTAAATATTGTAAACGCCTTATAAACTATATTTGTTTTCATACAAAATCGTTAAGGCTAAAGCACGCTGTAGTGCGTTTTACTCATTCATGATTACTTGAATGCCGGATTGTTTATTTGCTGTTTCGAACCAGAGCTAACACTTGCCCGTGGTTGCCACTACTCAGTTAAAACATTCCAGTTATCCTGTGTCACTCTGTATTTAGAGATATTTATATAAAAATAATTTCTGGTCCAGTTAGTACATATTTAGAGTAGTAAATGGATACAAGGAAACGTAATTGTATTATATAAAATATGTTTAAACAAACTCTTTCATACCCAAACAAATTTCAATAAACTGCACATGAACTTTTCTGAGCTTCTATGTAGGTAACTTCTGGGTCAAAGTTTGTTCGCTTATTCAAAATTGGCTTCTATGATTCCTATAAATTTATTACCTAAACATGATTGAAGCTAACTAACCTGACAATAAGCCATGTTTTCTAGCTTCATTTTAAATATTTTCATAAATATTTAACCGTCCCGTAAATTCTTAGACACTTAACGTTGCAAGTTGTTCACTGAAGTTTGTCTCAGAATTCTGTGAATTAGAGCACTATTAATTCAAAACAAAACGTTTTCGATAAACCTAGGTCAAGTAATAGATAGATTAAGCCCTAGCTCCGATTTCTTATAACATATTATTATTAAAAGGTCTACTAAGTTTAAGATACACTTTTCTCGTAGGTTATGAAAAATAAAGGAAAACCAAAAATGCACTAGATATAGTATGAAAAAAATGTCGCCTGAGGTAAATATTACAAATAAAATAACAGAAACAAATTATTACTGTTCTAGGTATACAACAAGTCAGCCCTTATCGCAACTTGGCTGACAGAAAAAGGATAGCGACGTGAACAACTTCTGGGGAGATGTGTCACGAAAGGTAACACGAGCTTGGCACGACCGATAAACTTCTCACAAACAAACACATTAGTGTCAACACTTGGCTAGTTTGCTCACACTTTGTTTGTCAAACTTAGTTTTTGCTGAGACGTTTATTTTCTAATTCTCTTGCATTATTTTCCTTAATTTTTTACGTGAATAGTATATTTGCGTTAACCCTGAAAGAAAATATAGAAAGAAAAACCATATTATAAAATAAATAGAAGACAAATTCCTAGATGATATAGGATACATGATTTATTTTAGGTATAGACCCTACGTTGTTTCCAGTATAATAAAAATAAACAACTTTGCACAAGGTATAAGACGAAGTAAACTGCTAATACAATTTCTAAGACACATTAATTGTAGTGGCCAGAAAATAAACTATTCACTATAATGTTGTTAATGCGTATTGCAAACTATCAAAATATTGGTAGATGTCTAGGATACATTTTATTGTTTAATGTTTATTAATGAATTCGGAAAGTTCAAAGAAGAAAAAAGTGTTAACAAAATATAACCAAACTTTATAATTATTAACGTATAACTCTCTATAATAATTTATTCCTTTATTGGTTTTTAATAAATATGTAAATGGCCCCTAAAATAGTCTGTTCATATTTGACAAAACTTGCTCTCATAATTTGTTTGCAATTTCGTTCATTGTGTTAAAAGTAAAAAGCATTCTTTTATTTTAATTATACACACACACACACACGCATATATAATATATATATATATATATATATATATATATATATATATATATATATATATGTATATATATATAATATTAACATGTATATACAGGGTGAGTTTTTTAAGGGGAGCACTTCGCCCTATCTTCGTAATGTTAACATAGGTACACTTATCTCAAGAACTACTTGAGGTATCTTCATAATTCTTTTTTTTCAATTAAAGAGGGCTTCTAGGGGAACACGTGGAACCAAAAAAAAAATTTTTTTTTGGCATATACCCTAAAAGTTATATATTTTTGTTTAAAAACGCTTGTCAAAAACCTATATAAATATGTGTATATGTATGTATATAAATATTGAACTCAGTGAAATGTGATGTTTTTAGTGGTTCCACATATGTAAAACAGTGCTACAAACATACAAAAAAAATTTCATATTCCTACCATTTGTAGTTTTTGAGAAAAATGGTACTTTTTTGTATTGAAAAACCGCAACTTTCGGAAAAAACACAAAAAACGGAAAAAATACTGCTTTATTTACCTTTTTTCAGTACATTCCAGGTGCATAGGCTGGCTGATCTCCTTCCTGCTCCTCATATTCATCCTCCAGACTTCTTTTTAGTAAGTTTTTTTCTTCTGTCTAATTTTTTTCTCTATATCTTCTTGAGCTTTCTTTCTCTGCCTTCCAAATTCGCCGCCGGTCAAGCTTTTTCATTGCTGTAATAAAATGCTGCCCTGGTGACACTCCTATTTCTTGAAATACTTTTGCATTTGCCAATGTAGCCACATTAAAAGCTGTAACAGCTTCATATATGCCAAATTTCAAAGTTTTAATCTCCACAAATGTTCTTTTAGGTATGTAGGTCCAAATGACATTGTTGAGGGACTCATTGGGATTTTTGAGTTTTTTTCCCTTAGTACATTTGCCCAGTAGAGTTTGGATTGGCTAGATCTTGAAAAATAGGTTTAATAAATGGCATTAGGTTTTTCAGGCAAGTGAAAATGGCTGCCATGATCATAGTTTTCATTGGATTTTACGGCTTTGCGGTACTTACACCAGTTTTCTTCATCATCTGGACATAGTCCATGTTGAGGCCTTTCATTAGAGACATCACATGGAAAAACTCTGCCCAAATGGCTTTTTTCATGTCTTCAACAGAGTTTTGTGTTGCGTCTAATTGCCAATCCGTAGTATTTTTGGAGCTGAATAATGGCAGAATCTGTTAGCTTGTTCTTGCCGCCAAGTCGTGAGCCGTCAGGGAGTGTTTTAGTCTTAGCTTTTAGATTTTTTTAATCTCGATCCCATCCGTTTCTGGACATGGCCTATGCATTCTATCTTTGTTATGGCAGTATCACCATAGGGCTTGGCTTCGCATACACTGGAGTACGCCTTGCTGTCTCCATCACCAAGGTATTCAAGGTAACGAGCCTCATACAAATGCCTGCGAGCGCTGAAAAAATTGCGACTGCTCCAGCAACTTTCCATGGCTCCACTAGAACCTTCAAAGTTTGCGATACAGCCATCACCATGCGTGTTGTTTAGTCTATTAGTGCATCTGCAATATTTAGATAAAATCCTCGATGTCTAGGACCTTACCGGTTGATAAAGATGTCACTGATACCACTCCATTTAGTGAAAGGTGACCCCGCTTCTGCCATGAGCCATCAGCAGCTATAGCGAGGTCTCTGCAACCATCATTATCCGATACAGCTTCTTGCACAGCACTTTGCATTGACTTCTTACACACTAACTCAGCAATTGAACCCAAGTAATGCTCATGTTCATGATATCTCAAAGGCGGAGGTGTAAGATTCATAAAAGCGCAATTTTCACCGCAGCCACTCTAACCTTTGCCTATGTTACGCATAGCATAAACCAAACGAAGATTTAGGTCATAAAATGTGTTAGGCCTATCAGACTTTGCTTCATTCTGATTAGTGTTAGGCCCTGACTAATTCAGAGTTTGTCACAGTAATAGTGTTTTCACAATCAGAACAGCTGACTATAATTTTTGATGCTAGGCCTACCAATGTGTTTTACTTTGTAAACAAGTTGGCCATGGCAATTTTTACAAACACTGAAACGTTACTAAGAGCCTCATTCAACAATCCTATATTAACTATACAGTTTTCAGACTCATCATTTTCATTCAATTGGTACTGTTTCAAAAAAGGACTGACCTTCTTAGAAGATGCACTTTGAGGTCTTGGCCTATCCACATTTGGAGTATTGGTACCTCGATTGTTACTTGATCCTGAGAAACTAGGCCTAGGACTAGTTGGAGGGTTATGTTGATTTCCTTTGAAAACGCGTTTCTTGAAAGCAGGCTTTTGAACGTGGCATTATAAAATTCACTACACTTATAACAAAAAATACTCAGAACTCTCCACTAAACTCACAAAAAACCATAATCATTTACGTAATTTTCACTCTCTAAAACAGAAATGTCAGTAACCAAAACATGTATGCTACCTAGGTTATAAGCAATGGTTATAAAACAGATGTTTTGTTGTGTTAGTGTAAGTTGTTGACATAACAAACAGTCACTGTCACTGCCAACCAAATCATGAACATGACTGCAACGAAGTAGTACTATAACAGCACCATTCAAAGTGTGACTGCTACAGGCCCCGAAACTGCCTGCAGGCCTATTTAAAAAAAAATATTTCGGACACTTCTAGTCATCATAAAAAAAATTTAATACCACCATTGTTATCGGGAAATTCCAAACTTTAAAAAAAAAAAAAAAAAAAATTGTAATTTTTGAGATTTTTTACGAAGTGCTCCCCTTAAAGTGATCCAATAGCTAACATTTTAATTACACGACTTAGCACCACACTTTAAATTTGGAACTTGCTCAATTTTAAGTTTCACTCAGGGATACACTTTCAAATTTTTTGAAGATGGCCGCCATCTTCCAATATGGCGGTCAACTTTAAAATCTCTTATGGAACACCCTGTATTTTATGTTGTTTTTAGATTCTACTCAACAAAATAATACATTTTTGCTTTTGAGAGTTTTTCAATATCTCTAATGGTTCAGGAGCTACGTGGACTGGAAGTTTTCATAATTTTTGCCAATATGGCGGCCAACTTTAAAATATTTTATGGAACACCCTGTATTTTATGTTGTTTTTATATTCTACACTACAAAATAAGAAATTTTTGCATTTTAGAGTTTTTCTATATCTCTAATGGTTCAGGAGCTACGTGGACTGCAAGTTTTCGGATTTTTTCGGACTGATGATAAAAACTTGCAGTCCACGTAGCTCCTGAACCATTAGAGATATAGAAAAACTCTATTTAGAATCTTTATGAGTATGATATTTAACACACATTATGTTTTAAAACGATGTATATTTTCAGCCTGACGCATCGTAAAAGGTTGAGTTAATGTAACTAATAATTTGAAATTCCACCATTTACAGGTTGTTACAGACGGTTTATTCAGTTTTTATAAATTTGTATAAGGGATTGAATACTTTATACAGTCACAGAAAGTGTCTGCCAATATAAGGAAGCATTCTGTCAAAAGAGTACTCCCCCGGGTCTTATCACTCATATTTTTAGCATTTAAACGTGTATGAGTTCACGCTTCACGACAGTTGGCGTCACTTACTGTCTACTTTTTGTTAAATGTCCAATACTATAAATTTTTAAAAGTAATGTAATATAATAACATTAAGTATTATTATGAACTTAAAAATAAATGTCCATTACATCAAAACCTTGCATTTAATTAAATAATTTTAACATTCACCCATCTTCTTAAAATGTATCTAAATAGCTTTTAAATTTGTAAATATTATCCCTTTATTGGTAAAATTTAGCTTGATATCACCTCTAAATTTGCATTAGATACCACGACGTATAATTCATTTTGGAAAGTCAAGTGATATTAAATAATTATTGATTATATTTTAAATCCCGCTACTCTATCACAATATGTTTCTTTTACACAGGGCTTTAACTTGATATCGCTCGTTAAAATGCCGTTAGAAAAAAATTTCTTTTAGTGCTGATAGTAACAATAACAATATGCTTTACAAACTTAATATTTGTCGTAATATTTTCTTTTATTTACAACACCACAAAAATTCCAATTCCGCTGTGTAAGCATAAGATCTTAAAGGCCTCTCATAGGCCCGTCAAAAGGATCCTTAATGTTATGGGGACTATTAACATTTTGACCATTGGAAACTCTTTTTGTATACTTATATTTATGACTAAAACAAATGTGTCACTAAAATACAAACTTGTGTAAATCCTATTTTGGAAATTAGTTTATTAAATCTTGCCTGCAGTATACTTTTCTTAATAATAGTGGTTATGCTTCATTTAAACAATGGTTCCATGAAAAAAACACGTGTTCGAATATTGTAAATAGTTTGTTTTAAAATATAGGTTGATATGTTTAAAACTTTCGTCTGGTTTTAAAAATGTTTAATATGGAATAGTATTTTATAATGTTTAGACATCTAATAAATATACATTAAACATCCATTAAGTACAGTAATTGTTAATTAAAGTTTTTTGAATAGCCTTTATTTTCGAATTTGACTTCTGGTAGGTTTCGGAGTTAAACCAAAAATTATTGGATATTCAAATATTCTCTTTTTTGTTGACGCTAAAGTGAGGGAGGCAATTTTTTCTACATATTAACAGTTGTAAATAAGTTATTGAAGTTGGGTTTTATGAGGTAGAGAGTTACAAAGATAGGTGGATAACAATACAATGTAAATATGACACCCTTAATTCGGCCTGGCCAAGGTTGAAAATGGATCGGTTTTTAATTCAAACTTTTCTTTACCTAAAAAATATACAATTTTCCTAAGTTAAAGCTGAATGAATTTGAGATAGTATTTAAGAATTATAACGTATTTTGGGTACAATTCAAAAAGATGGATAAGATAATGAAACAAAATTTCAGTATTTAATACAGTCTAAAGTTTAAACTTTTCCAGCACGTGAACTAGTTGATACATTTCCTCCGTCCGACACTAATTATTCTAAGATAATTGAGCAATTTACAGATATGTTTCTTTGGAAAGAACGGGTGATTCAATGGTTTATTCTGTGGGGGTTCCCATTTAAAGTGCAGACTCTTTGAAAGTAATAAATATGGATTTGTCTGATATAAAAGGAATTTTAACTGAAAAACACGAATTATTTGCTTGTTCTAAAATACAACACTCGTTAAACTAACTAAATACATAGTTTTGATCGGTATCATATACTCGTACTTTAATTATGCCATACGAGTATGTTGTGTGACAGCTAAAAACCAAAGGAATCTACAACAGTAGAACACAAATCATTTCGGAACTTCAAAAAGGATAAAGTCTTTAAATAAAAATCGACAACAAAGTATTAGTTAAAAACATTTAGAGTCACTCTTATCTGTAGGGAAGAAAATAATGAGAGGGTATTGTAAAAATGGAAGTCAAGGAACCTATGCAAGAAAATGTATTGCCAAGAAACAAAAATACATTCCTTTAGAAACAGTTATTTTGTTCATTTCCAGTTTGGAGGAGGGATGACTTCGATAGATGATCATAATCGTTATTTGATAACATTTTTAAATATCAATGGCAATTTTTCATGTAACTTCAAGGCTATGGATAAAGAAAACCATATATAATTATCTTCATGCTGTGAAAGAAGTGTTATGGACCCAAGAACAGTCTATTCAGTTCAAGAATGTTTGCTTTTGGAACTAATAGATATTTTTTTAGATAACTATATGCCTATATTAATACTTGTGATACATTTAAATTTCTGAGCTGGTGCAATATTGTTGTATATGTTGTATTTAAACTTTTATGTGCAGTTTTATTTGTTATTTAACTTCAGTGTTTTTATGCTATTTTGTCTTTCATAATAATTATTTTGTCTATGATAATTTATTCTTATGTATGTTACTTTTATGTGCAATATCTATTTTTATGTGCAGCATTTATTTATTATAGCCTAGTAAAACTTAAAACCCATGCCTGTTAGCTAATGATATATTCAAATATTTATAATTTTGTATGTCGTAAATTATTGAAGAAAAAATTGACTGTAGCTAATTCAAGCTGTAATATGACTTTGTCAATACATATGTATTATGTCTACGACAAAATAAAGATTCTTGATTCTTGAACTTGAAGAAAAAGGAGTATATTTAATTAACTACTCCTGGTGACGTAACCAGTAAATTGTTTAGTAGACCAAAAAGGGATCTGAAATAAGGTTTAGGGGTTGTTAAAAGATTTTTCGATTGGACACTAACTAGTAACAGAAACAATCCTAACTAATAGCAAAAAAATCCTAATACACATGCATCAAGTATTCTTTCACTTTACATGTTAAGTAAGTTTTAGGAACCTGACACACTTGGTATCAAAGATCTTATCAAAGTTGGATTTAAGATATAAATCTAAAGGCAGAAACAAATCTGTCTAGCTGTATAAAGTAGATTTCTTGAATTCTGGAAAACAAATAAAGACGAAATATATGAAGTTAACCTACAATAGGATATGCAATATATCATCAAAATTTACCTGTTTTTAAGTGCTAGTCGGAGATTGACCTTGACCTAAAAAAAGAGATAAAGAAGTTGTAACAGCTTATGGCTAAGTAATATATGATTGTTATAGTAGAAATGTCAACCAAAGAGTAAGAGGAAGTACATTATCTGCTGCATAGACCTGATTTTGAGGGCACAACAAGGATTCAACATGTGTTTAACGGGTAGGTTAGTGTGAAAGATATCCACCTCTTAATCAGTGCGAGGATAGGGATTGAATTTATTAGAAGAAATTCCTTTTTTGCTTCTTCGCTTAAGGCTGAATGAAAAATGAGAAATCTCGAATATTCAACAAATCTTTGTACAAATAAGCATAAGTAAGGAGGACTGTGGGTATTTTAAGTTTATATGTGTTGACGAGGCCATAATATGAATATTTATCGACTTAGTCGTGTAGATTTTGGTATCTTTAGTATTTTTTTATTACCTTTAGATATGTAAAGAGTTTTGCACTCAAGAGTGTTATCCTTGTTCTGAGTTAGTTATTATTAAACTCAAAAGTAGTGTCTACTTTAAAAATTGTGTAACAAGTGTGTATTGAAATAAACACTAAATGCTTTTATTGATTTTGCTAATTTTGTATTATTATTGCTAGCCTTTTCTAACCTGAGAGCGTGGTATTTTACACAATAATGTATTTTAAATAATGCTAATATGAATGTTTAGGCATGAAATTAGATCACAAAAATTAAACATAAAAAGAAGATTTGAATGGTATTGATCGTCAACATAACCACACTAACAACTGGGTTACTCTATTAATTGGCCAAAGATTATATGATGTGATTGGTTTTAAAACCCCTGAAACTATGTATCTCTTACTAAACTCATTCTAAAAGAAGCCTGGAATAAAGACGGAAGATAGAATGAAGAAGTAATCGAATCTATAAAAGAGAATTTTATTATTGTGGTTTAAGTTAGTCTTTCTTTTTTTAAATTTTTATTTCCAAAATAAGTGACAGTGAACTAAGAAAGTTATCATTAGCTGCAGTAGGACTTAACAGCAATATAAAGTTTGTGAAATTTTAGGTTTTCACCAAAGATTATTTAAAAGATTATCCGAATAGTTTTTTTGGATGGTGAAATGAAAAAAAATTACCCAAACAAGTGTGATTACGCGAAGACCACAGTTTTGAGTTTCGCAGAATTAAAAAATGCAGAATATAACATAGAGAGTTAAAGGTATTAGAAGTTGACCCATTTAATGGTTTAAAAATCAATGAGCCCAGAACATTTCATTATAATTTAGTTTTATAATTTAATTTTAATTATTATTATTTAAAATTAAAAACAATAAGTAAATAGAAAGATTTAGAAGCTTTCCAAATGCCAGTAATTACTCTCTAAATATAACATTTTGGAAAGACTGATTTTGGCACTACATGTTAAAAATCTACATTATGGGGCTCAAAGGTTATTAATATTATTAGAGACAACTTTTCTATACCATTGAGACGAATTATTGCTTACAAATTCGGCATGAGGTTGAACGTGTTAATATGGTTAAGTGTTAATATGGCATAATGTTCTAAATACTATGTTTTGAAAATGAGAATTTTGTAAAAAAATATTAACAGTGGACTGTCTACAATAATAATACATATTTCCGCAACCCTCAGCGGTATCCAACCCCATGATATTTGTCCATTTGGTACAAAAAGATGTATTCTTTTTAAAATTTGGTAAAGTTTACGATTTTCTTTATGGAAATATTTTGTTGCACTTTAAATTGCAAGGTACGAATACTGTTAATTTAACTTCCTCTTTTTGCTTTTCGTAACACATATACCGAATATTATTTATGGCAATTTTTTTTAAATTTTCAATTGCAAGATAATAATACTGTTAATTTAAACTTCCTCTTGTTACCTTTCGTAACACATATACCGAATCATATTTATATCAATTTTTTTTAATTTTCATTTGCAAGATAATAATACTGTTAATTTAACTTCCTCTTGTTGCCTTTCGTAACGCATATAACGAATCTTATTTATTGTGATCATTTAACAGACTTAGAATGTTATTGTTTTGGTAAGATGTACAATCGTACGTACGATTGGGCCTAGGAAATCTATGTATAGTTGCTCCTTTGCAACATGTAACAAACCGTGCTGCGGTAACGAGAGGGTGCAGATCACGGCAGCGTACTACTAAAAATTATTGAATTAACATTTTGACTTTAAGAGCGTAGTTTTCGAGGGTAATTCCACCATAACAGAAAACAAAACTCTCTCTCTCCCCCCCCCCCCAAATTACGGCAACTTAACAACGAGGTAGACATGCATCTTGTTTAACCCGTACAAAGCATTTAAATATAAACGAGAATGAAAATGTTTTTGTTTCATTGTAATAAGTCCCCTAAAATTGACATTCTTAATGAAAATAAAACTTTGACGAAAATAAACTATTTTCACTCTACTTTAGCTTATCAAGTTTCAAATCATGTATCTCATAACTGACAGGACGGACAGGCAAGACTTCATCCTGTCAGCGTTAGTTTAACATGACAAGTTTTGCCAGAGTTAATTTACATTTTCGGGAATAATGAGTGTTATTTAAGCTTTATCTCTCACATAGCTATCGCATATTTAACATTTTGGGCCTCCTAAACATATTTGTTCTGTTAGTTAGAACTGAATTAACTATTATAATTAATTGTAATCCATAGTTCTTTTAGAAATGAGATATATATCCCGGCGAAGCAAGTGTTTGTGATTCAATGTTTATTGAAATTAAATTAGGCTATTGCCACTTATACAAATTTTTAAAGAATATATAAATAAATATATATGTATGTATGTATCTGTATTTGTATGTATTTACACACCCATATATTTTTCATTTTATTAAGAGTTTGAAACCTTGTAGGAAAAAATTTATTTTTTTAACGAATTATATTAGAAAAGCCTCAAGATTCATATGAGTAAAATTATTTAAAGTACTGAAGTATTTACAGTTATCGTGCTTGAATAAACTTTTTACAATTCCATCAATCATTCCCTAGCATTACATTGAAAATAACAGCCTGCATACATAAATTTTGTTGGTAGCACTGTTTCATCTGCCTTATCCAATAATAAAAAAATATTGCTTTTCCAAAGTAACTCTATCTCAGTAACAAAAACTTAGAAGATTGTAAAACACTTTATCACCTTACCTGTAACTCTTATACTGCGATTTCGAGACTATTGCGTTACTAGAAGCACTATCTAGCCTTACAGAATTTTGCTTCTAAAATACACAATCTCATAAAGCAATCCTAGCCTACTATATTATAGCCAGGCTAATTCGGATAAAAGAGATAAAAATCTATTTGCTTTAGGATAAGCTCTTGGTGGCTTAAATTCAAATGGCTTATAAATTTAAGATTGATATCGCAAAATTATTTTTTGAAATAAGTGAATATAAACTTGAATTTTGTGACTAACAAGGACAGTAATTTGTACTTTTACCCTAAATCAAAGACATGAATAATAAAGGTAATGTGAATTATATCCTTTTCTTTTTGCGCTTTAAACTTTTGTTAAAGTTAAATATTTCACAATACAAATTTAAAGGGAAATTTTATGGGAAAGTGCTGCGTAAAGATAAGCAGTGATGTTAGTGTTATAAACCGCTTTAAATGGGTTTGTCTAACGCAACTAAATGCTCTTATCCTACCCGTTTGGGTGGAGATTGCTAGAGGAATGCTCGTATAACACAGCGTTTGTTTTACTTTTAATATGTAAGATATCCCCTAACAATTTCGGGACTTTTCCTCTTTTTCCATGAATGTTTTAATAATATTATAGTGCAATTCTCGTGTTTTATAAATTCGAAAAATAAATATATTTTTTAGCTTGAAACATACCAAAAACGTCCTTAGGTTCTTCAAATTGCCAGCGAATGTTACAAAAGAATTGTTATGAAATTAATAACAACATGTTTTTATATAAATATCACGTTAATGGCGTTGGGGAATTGAGGAATCAAAGTTCATCTGCTCTGTATTTGCCATTCAATATTAGGGTAATGATAGTTAGGACAATTCTATTTCTACACTTAGACGTTAACTAAAATGTGATGTTGCGATCAGTGATTTTAATTTCAAGCAGAATGACTGTATTAATTTTATTTTTGTTCTCAAACATCATGAACACTTTTCATATATGTTTCAGCTGTTTCATATATGTTTTATCACTCAGGAAACACAAATAACTACGCCAAATCCATATTTTTCCGTTCTACATTCAATTATAAAAACTAAAACTCATCTCCATATGTCCGATCACTTTAATTTTGTCTCCAATAAAGCTGAACAACTTGGAAGAATGGTAGTCACTTACCAATCCTGTATTAGTTCAAATTTAAAAATAAAAAAATTCTAATGGGGCGTTTACAATCCTACCTTGTTGCTTTTGGAATGCTCTGCCTGATGATATTAGAAGTATTGAGGCTATAATTATAATTAATATAATTCTTCATGATATTCATTATTTGGGGAATTAAATATACAGTATTTGGTAAATATTTATCATAATAATTGGTCAAATACATTAGATTTTTTACTAAACCATCTTGTAAATACATACACTTTTCCTTATAAAACATTTAGCTTTAGCATAAAACTAGTCGAATTGTGTAACTTTTTAATTAGAAACCGATTTTATTAGACATAGATACAATTATTGATATGTATATAAATCTATCACCGGTATATCTATCGATGGTATTAACAATACTACTCAAACATTACCTGCTTACAATTAGAACAATTTTTATAATCTAATTCTTTAGGTTAAAGGAATAACTGAAACTGTTTCCTATATTCACTACTGCAATGCGAGTAACCACAATGTATTAATGAACACTATTAAATACAGGGTATAACACTTTGCAAAGATCTTTCATTTGTAGAAAACCTAAAATAACTTTGTACAGCAGCAAAAATCCTACTTACTTCTTGTACGTTTATAAACTGTAGAGAGACCAGGGACATTATTTAAAGTTAAAATAAAATATCTTCAAATACAGTTTATAACTTACTATGCAATAATATATTGTATAAGATATTTATGCTTTAGTATTTAATTTTATGTAAATTCATAACTATAAAATCACAACAGAAAACTGTTTTTTTAGGTATCAGTGATATATACACAACTTAGTATAGAACTAGCCTCTTAAAATTCAAATGATTATATATAAAAATATTTGATTTGATTTTATAAATATTATATAAAACATTTCACTTTTTCAAGTCACTTCTCTGATTTGCATACAAAATTAAAATAGCTTTCTTAGAAGACCAAAAAGAAGTAAACCAGATTTTTAAATGTTGTAAAGGTCCACGCTAACGAATACGGCGGCAGATAAATTTTATTCTGTTTTAATAATATTTTTAAAAGCTGAAGGTGTAAGCTTGGGTTTTTCTAAAGATTCCAATAGGATTCTTTTGGTCTTGTAAAATTCGAAATTAAAGAACAAATCATTAAAAATATATTTCTTGATGCGCTGTAAAAATTTAATTTCTGTCTATCTGCCAGTCTGTTTTACGATATCTCAAAAAGCAATTGACTTATAGACTATTCAGTTTATATATATAGTTTAATTTCTACTTAGGCTACATTGAGTTTGAAGTTGGTGCTTATCATTTCTGATGTAGCTATGAGTTAGGAAAATTATTACATTGATTTTTTGAGTGACCAATTTTAATACAAAAGATTATAGAATGAAAAATCTTGTAAAACAACTTAGAGCAATTATATGACAATTTATAGCTTCCTGCTAGCAAGTATGTCGTTGTTGGATTAGTTGGCAAAACATTCGTAAAGTTCTATCGGGATCTTTGGTAATCTGTGGGACCGGTACATTGATTTTTCAAAGGTGCCAAAATATTTGTAATATTAATAAATTTAAGAGGAGAAAAAGTAAACCTACTGACTTCACAGCACAGACGGTTGCTAAAACTAATGTAGTGTGGTGAGGTTTGTTACACGATCTGATAGACATGTCTGCAAGTGTTCCCCATGGCAGCGGCCGACAGAACTTGAAAAAAATATTCAGACGTCACCAGATGTTGTTGTAAGAGTTTCTCTCTAACTTGAATCACAGACTAATCCTATAATTCCTTCTCTATGTATTTTAATAATTTTATTATTACTAATATAAAGAGGAAGAAAAAATTAATGATATCATAGATAAAAAATATTGACCATATTAAGTAGATAGTGAGGTCTGTGGCAATACCTGATTGGAGAAGCCTGTCTGTTGTATGTAGTTTTCCGGGACAGCGGACATTAAAACTTGACATTATTGTCAGAAATTACCAGATATTGTTGTGACAGTTTCTCTTCAACTTATATCACAGACCAGTCCCATACCGCTACCTCTAAGTATGGTATTACTGTTCTATATTATTAATATTTAGGAGGAGGAACAGCAAAATAATGATTACACAGAGAAAAAATATTAACCTTATTAATAACATAGTAAGGGCACGGTCTGACTAGTTATGCATTGTATGTATACTTGTAGGAAACAAACTAAGGTTGTCAATATGCAGGTATTTAACAAAAAACCTTAGACTTCATTGGAATATAAGAGTAATTTGTATTTTTTAGGCTAATTTGTTTGTGTGAATATACATTTTTAATTTGAACACAATCTACAAGTGTTTACTATATACCAAGGTATGCTTTTAAACAAGATCGATTATACTTACGGAAAGATCTATATTAGAAAATACTTACGTATTATTTACCTTATTGTTTTGCAAAATACATAATCGCATTCCTTGAATAAGAACATTTACAACAAGCATTCACATTTCAAGGTGACATTTATTTACTTCATTATTTTATTAATCGCAAAATAATTATAGAATGGACGTTTTAAAATGTTATATTAGTAACTTTTCAACTTTAAACGATGATGCATTTTCTCAAACATACAATTACATGTTTTTACTAATCTACTTTTGTTCCTATAACATTTAGTTTCAGGCTATCACTACCTTATGTACCAACACATTTAACCACGCTTGAAGTACATCCTACCATGAAATTATTTTCTGAAGTAATTGCAATAAACTAATTAAAGCCTTAACGTTATTGTTTTACAAATTATGATAAATTTGATAAACATGATTTAACTTTTTATTCTATAAGTAAATAACATTTTATTTCATAATTCCGTAAACTGTAATGAGCAAGAAGTTTCATTGCACATGTAAATTTTAAATCAGTACATATTAAGCTAAATTATTTATAAGACGATTAAAAATTCCTAGTTGTTGAATCACGTAATATTGGTTCAAATATGAACCAAAATATGAAATCTATGTAACCGATTGAAATCTCTATGTAAAGAGTTAGTAACAAGATTTCATTTCGGTGCTCTCTTGCACTGGAGTACCCTACTTGACAATTGGTAACAATCATATGCTTTGAATGACTGAGGAAGGAATCTAACACATCAACAGCGTTCTTCCAATTTATTGTTCATTAAAATGTTTAATGAATATCAATAGTTATTCTACAATGGTTGTATTGTTAGAGTAAGAACAAAACAAAATTATTAAGTTCATAATAGCCTTGTATTGCAAACATTTCGAAGTTTTCTTTAGATATAAACATTTGAAGATAAAAACAACTAATAAATATAACTTACAGAAACTACAATGATATGTAATTAAAAGAGTTAATACAGCTGGGATTAAACTGAAATACTTTATGTGGTAATAGCTATAACTCTTCTTGAATTTGGATTGCAAATCTACTAATTTAGTCTTGTTACCTCCAATATAACATTATTCACTACAATGATATTTAATTAAAAGAGTTAATACAGTTGGGAATTAACTGAAATACTTTATGTGGTAATAGCTATAACTCTTCTTGAATTTGGATTCCAAATCTACTAATTTAGTCTTGTCACCTCTAATATAACATTATTCACTACAATGATATTTAATTAAAAGAGTTAATACAGTTGGGATTAAACTGAAATACTTTATGTGGTAATAGCTATAACTCTTCTTGAATTTGGATTCCAAATCTACTAATTTAGTCTTGTCACCTCTAATATAACATTATTCATTACAATGATATTTAATTAAAAGAGTTAATACAGTTGGGATTAAAGTGAAATACTTTATGTGGTAATAGCTACAACCCTTCTTGAATTTGGATTCCAAATCTACTAATTTAGTCTTTTCACCTCTAATATAACATTATTCACTACAATGATGTGTAATTAAAAGAGTTAATACAGTTGGGATTAAACGGAAATACTTTATGTGGTAATAGCTATAACTCTTCTTGAATTTGGATTCCAAAACTACTAATTTAGTCTTTTCACCTCTAATATAACATTATTCACTACAATGATATTTCATTAAAAGAGTTAATACAGTTGGGATTAAACTGAAATACTTTATGTGGTAATAGCTATAACTCTTCTTAAATTTGGATTCCAAATCTACTAATTTAGTCTTTTCACATCTAATATAACATTATTCACTACAATGATCTAAGTAAGGTTATTAGTATATAAATTTTTGATCCTATCAGCCATAATTTGAACTTAGATTTTTAATACCCATTACAATATATTCTAAAACTAAAATATACCATAATAATTCTGAAAATTGCCATGAAAATGTTATACATTACGTACAGAGTATGTTTAATTGTGCCCAATTTGTTCCAATAATTTAGAAACAGTGATGGGGATTGTGTTTACCCTTAATGCAATGTTTTTTGTTGTTAATATACAACAAACTTTTCATTACTACATTCAAGGAGCCCTGAATTACAGACGAAGAAGCTTTTTGTGAATTCCAGAGGAATTATAAAGTCTGTTTCAGACTTTAATGAAATATGGATGTTTTCATTATTGTTATATGTAGACTAGAAAGCGATTTTTTCGAGTTATAAAAATCATGTTGTCATAATGATCTTCAAACTTAATGATCTACATGCGTACACGCAGCTTTCCAATAAAAGAATTCGATGGTTATTTTTGTAACATAATTCTATATCAGTTTAAAATTTAGCATAAAAATGTTTCAGAACTAATATTTTTTTTAATTTTCACATATCTCAATATATGAGAGAAATTATAACTTCAGTGGATGGATATATTTCCTTGTAAATCATGTACTCGAGATGCTCTGAACACACCGAGGAAGACAATTGGACTAGTGAGTTAGATTTATGTTTCACTGCACACGACAGGGCAGTGTTATCTTAGTCATTGTACTTTGAGCTGCTATTGAATATTGTAACAATAACAATTATGTTGCTACAGGCGATAGCATCACAATTCACTTATTCATTATTTTACTTACTTGCTCTGTGATATACACAAGGCTCTTTCTAGGAAGTTAAAAACTAAAATCTTTAAGCTTACAAACCGTTGGCTGAAATCACTGGGAAATTCTAGATCAAAAGTGCGGTGGGATTGTTGATAAGGTTAAAATAAATAATACTACTTAGTTATGGATTATCGCGTAACAGTTTCAAAAATCACGGCTTGTTATAATGGGTAGATAAGTTTACTTATTTAATTTTATTCAATTCATTGTTGTATAGCCAACGAAAATATGTACATTTTTAAACGAGCTTAGTAAACTCATATAAGATCTTAAAACATGAAATTGTAATTTCATACAAAGGCAGCTTATTCTTATAGGTTTATACTATAATCATAAATTGGAAACTTTATGTAAAACGTCAGTAGCATGACTTTATTTCAGTGTTCTCTCGCGTTGGAGTACCCTAATTCACTATGACTTTTATTAATTTCATATTGCAATTAAACGCAACTAAGTTATAAATAATTGTGAATGTATCTTAATTCATAATATGTATAAATATCTTATATTCGTATAATGTATTAGTAATATATCGTAAAATATACATTTCTAGTAAATAAAATTTTGTTTTAATTTTATTTCTTAATATAAAAGAGTGAGATCCATCATGGAAGATGACAAAATATAAAACTTTCTAATTTTCTCTAATAATCCCGGCATATTCGGTGTTATTATGTACGTTAATTATTATTTGTTTTCATTCTTTGACTCTTGGAATTTTCTATTCTTTACTTTGCACTTATTTATGACAGTCTGAAATTAATTGTTTTTTAAACGATCCGATTCAACCTTTTTGGTGTCTTTTTTCCGACCGTCTATGTCTGAGCACAAACTCTTTGCTCTATCAAAAATTAGTTTGCTTCTCTATTTTTGACATATTTTTATGCTTTGATTGAAAGTTAGATGTTGGCTGGTATGTGGTTTTTTTACAATAAACTGTTGTCTTAAGAACCTCCCTATATCTTACTACACACACATCGAAAAATGGGACTTTCTTTTTCACTTCTACCTCCATTGTAGGGAGGATGGATGGAGAAATGGTGTTAAAGTGGAACAAAAAGTCGTCATGTTCACTGTCTCCGTGAGGGAAGACGACAAATCGCCACCAGTTCCTCGGTTTGAACTGACTTGAAGCCAGAGCATTTACTCACATTTTTCCATAAAGATGTTGGCAAATGTGAGCCGAAAAAGGAGGTCCCATCGTGATTCCCTCATCCTTGCTGTAAACTTTACGGAAGTTTAACTATTTTAAGCTAGTTTCAGTGGGTTAATTTAAGATCTCATATATATATATATATATATATATATATATATATATATATATATTGCGACAACCTTTGAAATGTATCATCCGCATTAAACGATCAATGGATTCTTCTAAGTGAATAGTAAATATAAAATGGTCAAATCTTCAGTTATATCAGGTTAATAATCTTGTTAAATAAATATTCTAGTGCCCTCAAGTTTGTGTTATGTTTATTTTTACATTAAAAACGCATGAAATTAACACCATAAAAAGATTATAATATATCACAAAACGCCAGGTAGTAAAGATTTAATGTGTGTAATAAACTGCTTTAATACCTCCTTCGAACGTTAAATGTTTTATTTATAACATGAATTCAAATGACCCCATTTTTCGAATTAGTACTTTTAACCGTACATACTATTTTTTTCAAATATTGCGGTCAATTATAAGATAATATAATACTAGTAACAGAATATTTCATATTAATTTTGAAGGAGTGATATAAATTTATCTTTTCATTTTATATTTATATGAATGCTTTAGTTTTGTGTTTTACTAGACACAACTGAGATATATATTTGCAATAATTTTCCTTTTTTAAACATGTAAAATGTTCATTTAAACCCTTTAAGCCACAACTCCTGGTCCGTTTCTGCGGAGCCTCCATAGGATAGAAGTGACTTCCAGCCGCTGTGATTCACAGGACTTTTAGGGCCACTAGTTCCAAGGTATCTATGCCTCTGGAAATCACTTGCTTAGGCATCACTTTGACCTGTTTCAGTCTACAGGTTAATCTAACGTTTAGAAACTTCAGCTACTAAGAGGCGTAAACAATATGTTCCATAATACATACGTCTCTTGAGTTAAATAGGTATATAGGTAAATGATTAATAATACTGATTGTATATACGTATGAAACGGTTTAAATTATTTATTCCATGTTTATAAGTCATGTGTTTTTTAAATGAAGGATAATATTCTTTCAGCAATATTGACGTGTATATTTATTCACGCGCAGTATATCTCAAAAGAATAAGATTAAAATTTTCAGAGATGTGTAATTTTTGATGCAAAACAGATTTAATTTTTAATCACAAATAAGCGCAATTGCTTTATTTTCGATTTTACTAATTTAGGTTTATCTTGTAATTGATAAACCATTTTGATCAATGTAAATGTTGAGGTTAGTTCCATAAATCTGACATACGTGAAAAGAAATATAAAGACGCTTCTGGTCAATTCAACCGAATAACCTTAGACAGCAACGTGAACCCTCAACAATAGGAATGGTTCAACTTTGATAGAAAAACTTACGCCATATACAGCGAAACAGCGAACAGCGAAAGTCTCACTGCAAAGGCAGGCTTGAGTAAAAGCTGTTGTGTACTTAATAGGATTTAATAAGGTTATTGCTTACCATATTATCGTAAATACGAAAAAATTCTAGATTGTGTATCTCAGCGGCCACGTTTACTGCAAGCGCTAGTGCGGAAATTTAAAATAATAAATGCATATTGTGCCAAGGATCTTAATATCATTTTACTTACTACTTACTTTATAGACAACAAACTATTACAGTTTTTACTCTCATACTAAAGAAATTAGATTTTAATTTGAGTGTTTAAATATATACAATTTATTTATCTTATTTTGGAATCCATATACAATATTTGTTTGACATTACATTAGTGACCACTATTCGTACCACTATGTACACTGATTAGTTTTTTGGCGTAAACATCTAATATAATCGACCACTTTAATTTTAAATTTATTGCATAAGCTCTCACTTATTTTTGGAACAAATTTAGCTAAATATAGTGTTAACAGTGTTAATGTTACCAAAAATGAATCGGAAGAAGTTAAAAATAACAGCGTTAAAGTAGTAATTAAACTCGAACCGAGACAACAGTTGGAAACAGAGTTGCCGACCTTATGTCCCTTACAAGTTGAACTGAATACACGCTCCAGTGAAACCATTAATGATCTCAGTTTGAACCTTGTTTGAGTTGTTCTCTTTGTGTGGTTTCCATACCTCATCATCTTCGTGTCTCAGGATTATGTCAACTTCTACGTGAAGTAAAGGCTATATCAATGTAATAATTATAACCTAATAATACAATATCAAAATAATATAAAATACTGAAATGTTTTTAGTGTTAAAACATTTCCCTGACCAGCCACTCTAATACGTATTGTCGATATAATAGGCATTATGTAATTTCAGTCATCAGTTAAATTAGTGGCATAGCAAAATTACTGTCATTTTATTTGAAATATTAATCATATCATAATAAATTATATACCAAGCAATACCAATTACGTGCACATTTTAAAGATTTACTAGTTTGAAGTGAAGATATACAAAAGCATCAACTAGTTTAATCTTTTAGCGTGGCATTATATAATCATTTTTTTATCAATATAGTCCAGAATAAACACCACTAATGAAGGTAATGTTACGGAAGTTTCTGGATAAAAGGAACTTTCCCATTTTTAAGCGAAAATATTTTTTTTTATTTTGAGGCATATAGTCTGATATCTCAGTGGAACAAGTTATTCTATAAATAATTAATTTCCGTGTTATGGAGAAATACGTATAAAGGAGCATGGATTGCTCTTGTGAGTTCTTACTGTGTGACATATTCTTGCGCTCGTCTTGGATTTCATGAATACGAGTATTAGGGACTCCAGTTTTTCCCAAAATTGCCGGATGTTCACGGCAAGTATTAAGATTGGAAAGGGATTTTTTGGAGGTTTCATATAAACACACAAAGTGGTACAAATTTTACTAACTTGAATGAATTAACATGAATAGTTCGTTTACTCATATAGATGTTATGGCTGTCATTTTTGAACGTGTTTGTGTATGAGATAAGACGAATATTTTAGATTTATATTATTAATCATAGCCAATATATTACACAGTTAAAAATAGTTTAACACAAGATTACAGAACGGATTGACAACATTGTTTCTGGTTGAAAACAGTGTTTTTCTCAGCACGATTTTAGTTTTCGAACTGATATTACAAATATGTAAATTTTTATTTATCCTTAGAAGAGATTTATGATTTTACGATAGAAATCCAATGATATAAAAAGTTTCAGAAGTATAAAAATACAGTTCATAATGTCTAGAACTAATAAATCGTTTAATTCTTTTCACAGAATAATAACGACAAATTTCTATATTTAAAACACTAAATTGGATTAAAATTTAAAAGTTCATCATTTAAATATATTTTCAAATTCAATGCACAAGATAATAATTGTAGTATTGTGAATTACTATTGTAAAAATATTCATATAATTGTTTAAAATCCTACATTGTATGTGTTTAAGACCCACTTAATGTAATATGGCAGCTAATTGGTATGAATGTTTGTGGATGCTTTAGGACCACATTAAAAATTTATGTATTTTGTCATTTTAATATATGCAACGTGAAAAATTACGGTATGTCCATAGCGCTTTAATTACTATACAGTTTAGGGAACGTATAATTCTGAGCTGGCAATCCCTGATTTAATGAAAAAAGAATTAACCACAGTTAACTTTGTTCATTACAACAAGCATGTGCCTCTCATTCGAGTATTTGTTTTTTGTGTAAAAGGCAGGATTACGCCACACGAAGTGTCCTGTAACTGGCTTCGTTTTAGTTGAATGAACAAGTTTAAGTGTACAGCTCACATAATTGGGCTACTTGTGTTAATATGTATACAGTTTAAATATCGTACTATTTAAACAATGTTTAAAAAATTTATTTATTGTGAAGTTTTCTTGTTGCCAAAATTATTACCCATGAGTCAAATGAAAAGCGTTAGTTAATGCTCAGAAAAAACCCCCGAAGTGACATTGCTTGCATTGGTGTGAAGCATTATGGAAATTTTAATTCAATATATTGCTCTCAAGATATCATTTAGCCAGACAGACAGAAATAATTTTATTTATTCTTTCGAGTGATAGACATTGCTGAAGCTCTGTCAAAGAAATCATGTTAGCTCATATAAAGGATATTAGCTTTTACTGTTGGTACAGACGAAAAGTTTAAATTGTAATTTAACTAAGTTTCACCCTGAAATATTTATTAAAAGCTTCATATATTGATGTACAACAATTATTCTTGCTGTGTACTACTAAATGGATTTTACCAGTAACTTTTAAATAACATTAATGTTAATAAACCTCATGTGTTCTCGTTAAAACTTGCGTGATTATAAAGTGAATTAAAATCTTATTTCCCTTTTTGTTTAAATATTTATACGTTAACCTAATATAATAGTATATTATACAGTCAAGAATGTGTTTATCAACTGATTGCAGATAAGAATTGCCGAATTTAATTATTAGAGCAGTCAGAAATATTCTCTAAACTATAATGGTATTTAAATCTTCTTATTATCCTTTTTGTATAATAATTTATACGTTAACGTAATATAATAGTATATTATACAGTCGAAAATGTGTTTATCAACTGATTGCAGATAAGAATTGCCTACTTTCATTAATAGAGCAGTCAGAAATATTCTCTAAAATATAATGGTATTCAAATCTTCTTATTTCCCTTTTTGTATAAATATTTATACATTAACCGATTATAATAGTATATTATACAGTCAAGAATGTGTTTATCAACTGATTGCAGATAAGAATTGCCTACTTTCATTAATAGAGCTGTCAGAAATATTCTCTAAACTATAATGGTATTTAAATCTTCTTATTACCCTTTTTGCATAATAATTTATACGTTAACCTAATATAATAGTATATTATACAGTCGAAAATGTGTTTATCAACTGATTGCAGATAAGAATTGCCTACTTTCATTAATAGATCATTCAGAAATATTCTCTAAAATATAATGGTATTCAAATCTTCTTATTTCCCTTTTTGTATAAATATTTATACGTTAACCTAATATAATAGTATATTATACAGTCAAGAATGTGTTTATCAACTGATTGCAGATAAGAATTGCCTACTTTCATTAATAGAGCAGTCAGAAATATTCTCTAAACTATAATGGTATGCGATTATTAAAATGCAAACACTAAAATGAATAGGCCGCCAGAATAAACGCAAGAGTCTTAAGAAAAACAATAAAAAGTATAAACTATCGCCGTCTTACATTTAAAGCAGGGGTGGTTTCTACCCCGGTGTTATCTGCATTACTAGCCGCCTCACGTTCCCTTCATTCGCAATAGAGTACTAAACAAATCCGACATTGTACTGGAGTCTGTAAGGCCAAACCTTCATATCTTAAAATAAACTTTCTTCTTTGTAAAATTGCTTATTTCTATTACAGTTAACTACACTTACAGTTAAATATTAAGAGACATACAACTATAAGAATGAGATTACACTCAGTGGATACATTGATTATTTTATTACATATCTCACTTGCTACTATACGTAAACTAGGTTGTATGTATTACGAAATTTATGTATTTGTAATGGTTTTATTTAATAAAACGTCAGAAGTTAGCTTATAATCACGGCTTAGATAGCAGCAAAAATTTTTATCTTTGTAATTTGTGACTACTACCGCATACATTGATTACTAAAATACAGAACTAACTTAACTAATATTGATTCTTTGAATATATTAAAAATATTATGAGTGAAAATATACGAGACTAAAACACCATTTGAAAAAGAAAATTTATCTTTATAAACCAATATAAATATTTTGACTGTTGTGATATTGAAAATTATTTTTATATATAAATATATATATATGTATATATATATACATATATATATATATATATATATATATATATATATATATATATATATATATCTGTGTGTGTGTGTGTGTGTGTGCAATTATTTTTAATTTAGTAAAATTTTCTAAACTTAATACTTTGAAGTACTGGGAGTAAATAAAAGTTGAAAACGTGACATTGATTATGACGCGAAATTTAGTCGGAAATATACAAAACATTAATCATAATTAAGCATAATGACATTATTAATGAGACATTAAACTGGATTTTAATGGAGTTTATTTTTATTTAGTTATTATCTCAAATACTAAAATTATATTCAATATTTAATGTAGTAAATAATTTACACATACAACCAGAAGTATTTAGGTTAAAGCCTGCGTTTAAATACTAAAGTTAAATTATTGACGTTAAATATAAAAATGAAGGTAACACATTTTACTTTGAAAAAAATCTGTCTTTGGTATAAAGACATTTATAGCTAAAATTTTTAGTTTAAATAAACAATAATCCGTATGTAGTATATCCATTTATAGGTAAAGTAATAAGGTCTACTCATAATCTATGTTTATTCTGATTTTCTAAATACTAACTTAGAAACTACCAAAACTTGAAGGGATTTTTTTATATGATGAAGTTTTTGAAAATAATAAACATGTTTTCTAAACACATTTTAGTGACTGACCAAAGAGTTTAAATTTAGTTTTAATTTAATAGGATTGGTAAAAATTGCAAATGAACTCGACTTTTGCCTGTATACACATACTTTAAAAGGATTAATAATCCTCTCTTTCAGATTTATAATCTGTATTCTTTCCTTAGTAAATTAGAAATTAAATAGTGAGGTTTACGACAACTTGTAAAAAAGTGAGCGAAAAAAAGACAGGAGAATAGGAAGCGCGCCCCTCCCAAACTCGGAGCAAAGAAAAAAAAATCATCACATGCCACTAGTGGGAAAAGAGACAAAAAGAGACAAGATTTCGAGTACATGATATATAATTCATGAGGTGGCAACATTTTCATGCAAAATACAATTACTGCAGCACCACGGTGCACCGCGTAACTTAAAAACTAAATAACAACAATAAATAGAATTCCAATAATGACAATAACATAATAAATAGAAACAATAACATAATAAATAAATAATAAAATAACATACTAAATAACATAATATCAGGTACGGCAGTAGTAAATATAAAATTTTTAACAGGTAATTTTTTTTATGAACTGAGGGGAGGGAAAAGGTTGTAGAATTTCTAGGCCCGACTATTTTAAAAAAAGTAATTTTGTTTCAAGTTTGTAACCGAAAATTAAAAAAAAATATTTAAAGCCAATTTTCGAAGCTGGCGGGGGCTTAGTTGCCTCCACGAATCCGAATTAAAGATGAAAATCCTCCCCTTGAGGTCATGTAACTAAACTAAATAAATACTGGCTAGGTACTGGCCCTCCTCCAGATCTAACATCTGGCAGCGCTCCATACAACCCAATCCTCTCAGGTGGTATAAGAAGAAGGAAAAAACATTTTGGATCCAACCTTGTTCAAGATGAATACGGACGCTCCGGTTGGATGCCGGTACGGTAGCGCTGGCAGGGCGAGGGCATTCAATGTTTTCAGTTGTTCGGGCAGACTCGCCGCACCAGTCCCCGCTGACGGCACTCACGGGGACCCTATTGAATCCCAACATAACCAGTAGATATTCAGAAAAATATTAGTATAACCCGAGAAATAATAAAAACTTAATTTATGTTTGCCACATAGTATATATAAAATATTTAAATTTTACGTACAAAACAAATTTTCAAATATATAAACATTTACTTATAGGCTAGAACAGCCATACTAAATGATTAAGCGTGATAAAATTAATTGTAACTATAATTCGCTGGATTTTAAATCATTCTATTATAATATAATAATTTACGTTCTATTATTAAAACATTAATTGTAAGGTAGGCCTAATAATAATTATATAATTTTTACAAATAATAACAGTACATTATTCCCAAATAACAATAATTAAATTATAATCCGTTCACGCTACTATAAGGCAAATAATTAATTACGCAATAAAATGAAAAAAAATAATTAATGTTGCCACCCAATTTTGCACGCAACACAAAACACGGTCACAAAATTTGCAAAGTCTTGTACCGTGTCGCTTACACTAAATAAATACAAGGTGATTACTAAATAAATAATTTCCGTTCGCCGAACGGATCAAATTGAAAGCAGGGCGCAAAAATATAAAAAACTTAACTGGCATAGTTAATAAATTAACAATTTAGAACGTAAGAAAGACAGGAAAGAACACTTAGCGACACGAAAAACGTACACGAGGAACACAAGTTACAAAAATAATAAGTAAACTACTTATAACTAAACTACGATAATATATGTCTGCGTGTGAGAGAAAAACCGCCAACAAAATAAAGTTAAAGATAGTGAGAGAGACAATTACCTGCCGAAAGTAGAGGAGTTAGCCAGCCATAGGGAAACGGAACGAGCAGAGAACAGCCAAAACGCAGTAAGCTTCTGCCGAACGTGTCTCCGAACAGTAGCCGGTGCCGGTGAACAGCTGGTCAGTAGTCTAGTCAAGGTCAACCACCTGACCTCGACCAATCAGTCCAACCCAGCAGAAAATCAATACTCTGACGGAGTAACTCCCCCACCGACTGACAAGAGTGGCCGAGGTGGAAAGGCAAAAGACAAAATTGTCCAAACTGAGCCCCGGCTCAAACTCAAGTGCTTTAAAATTAAAAAATCATTATAAATGCCTGTACTTTGATAAGATAGGTTATTTATATTAGAAATTAATTAAAAATTTAATTAAGTCGACCAAAATACGGAAATCCCGTAAAGATCGTCCAGCTTTCTATTTTTCTTAATAATTTGCAGGTCATCCGAAACAGATTTTGGTTGCAAAAGTCGTGTTTTTGAGGTATTTTAAACCCTCTTTTTGAAATTATAACCAATCTATTTTCTTCAAATAAAATCTATATTTTTCACACAATTAATAGTAGGCCTAATCTTTCAGTAATGTTTAATTTTTTTTTTTTAAATCTCTGTTATTCAATATTTTTACATTATTTTTAACTCAACGTCAGCATTTATAAAACTAAATATCAGCTCTTTCTATTATTATTGCACTCTAACTAACAATATCAGCCCAAACAAAGTGTATTCGATATAATTGAGTGTATATTGAAAACCGCTTTTGTATTACCTTTGGTCAAAGGTAAATTAATATATTTGTAGATGAAGATATGTAAACAATGACGTGTAAGGTTTTTAATACAGAAACAGATACAAATTCAAAGGCTTTAGGAACCTTGTTGCTATGTAATAATCTGTGATTACGGATACAATATGTAATCGGTTTTTGTTTACATAAAATCAAAAGGTTATAAACCAAATTGTACTTAGTCCTAAAACATAGCGTTCAATGGGTAAGGTTCGGGGTAAGGCGTTAAAGAATGCTAAAACTCTATATGAAACAATGATAGATAATAAAAAGCTAGGGATCCGCTACACTACATGTCGAATAACAGGCTTTGCATGGTAACAATTTAAATCTGTAGTTTTAAGTGTGTAAAATGTGCCATAATTACACCAAATATACTTCCATTATTCGTTCTGCGTTACTATCATCGTTTACCGTAAGATTACTGTAAGAATGTTGCATAGCTAAATCCCATGGGGTGACATAAACTATGATTAAACTTGATGATGTACAAATTAATGTTTATGTACACGTTTTCCAAGCCACTGATTGATAAACTTAGTTAATATTCAGTTAAAAATACCCCAATTATTTAAAACATTGCCTTGAATTATAGAAATGTTTAATATTTTATATTGCACGGCTAAAAAGTTATTTGCAATACTTAAATTTATTATTTTTAAAATAAATACACTGAGCCATTACTAATAAGTCGTGTTTAATATCTTGCTAATGTAAAAGAAAATTGTTATCCAAGCAAGAGAAATCATGGACATGTGCTTAGTATAAAAAAATTCAAATAAATTGTTTGTAATGAAATACTGCATCGTATAGATGTTTTACTTATAAGTAAAGTATGCGTATTAATTCACACAAACTCAGACGTTCTTTATTGGGTACAATCTGCAAGAAAAGGGTTATCAAGGTACCGATGTTTACAGCCTGGGGCTCTCCATTTCAGAACATGGGCTTACGTGTTGCAATAAACACCACTTTTTAATATTATCTTCATACTTGTTTCCCTCTATAAAGTGATGGTATAAGTTTTGAATAATACCAATACTTAATAATGTATGTACAACAGAACCAATGTAATATAATTAGGTTCTGTTGTATTTTTCGTTTATATTACGATACCTAAGTTTGCCATAAGGGTGACAGATTTATTTTCAATGTTAAAATGTATTACAGATTCATTAAGGCCTGTTCTTCTTGAATTGTCAACGTTTGTCCGACCTCAATTTTAAAGTTAATAATTTCACAGCTATAAGAATCGAAGAAAACAGATTTCAACTAATTACATACACTTGTCTGATTACATACCGTAATCAGTAGATCTACATATAGAAAACATACAATGGTTATGAATTCATCTGTATTTATTATGCTTCTTAAATTAATTGACAGGATATAAAATAATACAACGTTATATGACCCTAAAGAACGTAACAGATGAGATATTACAGAGAAGTGTACACCGACAGATAGATTGCTCTTTGACTGTTTGATCCCATAATAAATGTGGTTCGTCATTAGATTTATGTACCAAGGTTTACGTCTCTAGGACCTTATTCTCAAGAATCATTGCAAGGACTGAGAGAGATAGTCTGTTTTTTCCTTATCACCTCGAAATCCTTAGTTCTTTCTTAAACTGAGGGAAACCTATGCACTAAGTATATAGATGTGAATTTTATATCAAAATTAGTATTACGGATGAACATATTTAACGTATAAGTTTCAAGACTTCAGATCTTTCTTATTAAACATTACCGCTCAGACGGTGGAACAAAGACAGGGATAGTAAGGCTCTTACAGAGTTCTTAGTAACGAAAAAAATGTTTCGTATATATTTACTAACATAAATTATGCCTATATTGTATTTTGTACTATTTAGTCAATAACTCCTGAGTTATTTAACTAATGAGGGGAAATTGTAGTCAACATAAGTTATAACATTCTTAAATGTTGTTAAATTTCCTGACAGCTTGGAGATTTTCCGTGTTGCTTCTGTCAATTATAATGAGGTGATGTTTTATTCAGTTAAAGTGTTCCATGTTGAAAGTACTTACTTACTCTTTAATCTTTGTCCACATGTGGTCAAAATTTGTTTTGGGTTGAAAGTTGAGAAATCTTAATTAATAGTATTAAATAAACTTGCACGTTGTTTTATGGAAACGTACGTTTGTTTTATAGCATTCGCACAATTCTATTAATTTTGTAAGTAATTTTATAAGTTTTATGTTGTTGTTTATTCTTTTAAATTATGTTTAATGCTCACTAAAATTCTAAAGACATGATGTTTTCTATATACTTAACTTTAAAATTGTTAAAACATTTACCTGAAAGTGTATGTTTATATACACTGATTTATATTGCTACTGTGCAGTTTATTCGTATTAATTGAAATATTTTAGTAAAATGTATAAGGTTGAATTTAGAAATTGCAGTGGTTCAATTCGAAATGTCCTCTAGTTACTGTTCACTAGTATTAATACTGTTATGAATAAGGAAACTACTAATGTATCTAGAGATCTGAAATAAAGATGTATGGTCTCTTAGGTGTCCTTTGTTTGTGTTTCCTTTACTTCAAACTATTATCTTAATATTCTCACAAAAAAGTGTCGGTAAATATATTGATGAAGAAATTAATGAAATTTTAGTTAATATGTCTTAATATACTCACTGATTTTTCTGTCTTTAAATACGGAGACTACATTAACAATAGTTTTATTACATTTTCTCAAATCAATTTTAATATTAGGCTATTAGATAGTAAGTATTCTACTTCAATTAAGCGGTTTAAAGGCTGCATATAGGCCTACTTATTTTGGATTGTGAAATCTTCACGGATGAGAATAGAAATAAAAATTAATAATTTTGTATATAAATGCTTGATAGTCTAAAATATAAAAATGTAAGTATCAAATAAATAACTTAAACACACTAAAAATAAAAAATTGCGCTTTTCATGTAAAACATAGTAATATTTTTATCTCTTGAAATTATTAATTCCATCAAAGATTCCAAACATTAAGTAAATATCAAAAGTATTAATATTAATAAAACCAGTACACATTTATAATTATTTAAAATCATTTCATTACAGACGTTCTTAGACTTTTATATTTTATTAGTTAATGATTAAATCCAAATGGCCACCTATCTCTATCTTGATTTCAAGAACTGGGGAGCAATTTGCAATATTCTCAAAGCAATGAATCGATATCTGCTATATTTTATTCAACCATGGATTTGTGTCATTCGGTAGTACCTATGCCTTAAACTGTATAGCTAGCTATACAATAAATCAATAAAAAATATAGCACTGGAATAGTTACATATCATTGTGATTTGTAACGTATTGTGTTGTGGAGGATTTTCCAGGAAACTTTCTGTACGCTATTATATTTTAATTCTTATCAACATATTCAGTTAAAACTAATAAAAGGATAAAACAAAATGATGACCAACAATCTTTTTAGCTTTTGCTGGTGGTGGAGAACAAAAGCTTTTATTCGGCATACGACTTATTACCTAAGACAGTCTGTAAATACTCTTTAAAACGACTGAATTCTATGATTTTTCTTAGGATTACTGGCTAAAATTCCATGAAAACCGTGAGATGCATTATATCTTGTCTCAAAGGCTTAACAGATTTCAAGGTCAAACTAGAGCTTTACATTAATAACAATATTACTCATGGAATTCCACGAGTACACTTGTATAACCAATAGTATATATTTTCTCGCTGATGGTAGATAATGTCTATAGATTTTGATACAAGTGGTCAGTTCCAACACCAATAAACGTTTTTTATTACAAAACATTTGTATTAACTCATACGGGACTGACGCAAAAGCAAATTTCCTATTTATACTTTATTGCTAGAAAATCCAAATAGCCGAAATCCCCCAAAACATTGTTTACGAGAAACTTACAATAATTGCATCAATCCCAACTATATTATGTGAATGTAATTGCTATAGAATTACATTGTTTTATATTGATTTTATATATTTTATGTTCAGTATAAAATAACATATTAACTTAAAATGGTTCATTGTGTCTCTTTACATTATACTATTATTTTTATTAGTTTATTTACGTATAAGTACCAAAATATTTATTGTTTGATGAATGTAATAAAGTTATAAATAAGACTATAATTTTTATTTTAGTGAATAGTACGATTGTTAGCGGAAGTTCTAAATATATTCTTTTTAAAATAATATTGAGTTTAAGATTACACTCTCTCCACTACGAGTGAACAAATTGATTAAAACCCTAACTAAACAATCCCAGATATCGAAAAGCTTCTGACCTTCACAAGACACTAGTAAAATTTAACTGACTATGGCAGATAAAAATAACTAACATTGTTATCACCCATTCAAATGCATGTAGTTAATTATATTTAAAAGCACATTTACTATTTTCTGATGAAGGCTTGTCTATAAATATAATGCAAAACTAAAGTGGAAAAAGGAGTGTTTAATAGTAGCAGGGTGCAGCCTGGAGGGATATTCAAAATTCAAACAGGCATGTACTTGTATGTTAACCCTAGTAGGCCCTTTAAAATCTACAAGCACATTTAATTTTAGGTCCAGTAGTTTTGCGTGACAGTAAAAGTAAATATTATATAAAAAATACATAAATAAACATACAGACAACATTAGAATGTTTTAATCTTATAGATCTTATAAAATTGTAATGCTACCAAATACTTCTATCTAATATATATATATATATATATATATATATATATATATATATATATATATATTTAAATAGGTTATTAGTACAAAATATTTAATATAAACATACAATTTTTAATATCTTTACACTAACATGCGTAGTTTCTTACTAAAGTTCAAGACTTTTGTTAGGTTAGGTAAACTCAGTGACAAAGAGGTAGCTGGATATCGAAGTTTACTGTCCGAACATGACATTGCAGTATATGGGCGTACGTGACGCAATATACGGCCCTTTATCCTATATAATTTATACTTTTCTTTGCACCCCGATCTTAAAGGTTTTCCACTTATAAATGGATAATAAACTTATATTGGAACAACTGAGCTTTTTTATCTGTAATTTGTGTTATATTTATATCTAATTAGATTACTGTCCACTACAGTACACAACGGTTTTGTAAGTTACAAGGGAGGTATAAGCTTGATATCCAAATACTGGGACTCGCAGTTTTGTTTTGTTTCAATCCAATTGCTGAAAGACATTACAGAAATATTTTCTAATACATTATTGATAATAGGTCATTTGTTTATAAAATATCATCTTATGTGCTATCATTACCAAATTGAGGTATCAATGACAGGCTGCGAGACATGTTTACTTTTAAGAAATAAGAAGTCTTAAAACTGGCTCCTTACAAGCACCACAATCACTGAACGATATAGAAAACTAAAATCTGATCTTGGTTCGAGTTTGATACGTAACTTTTCTACACACAACGTACGGATGGTGGTAAGGGTAGATTTTATATGAATGTAGATTTCGTTAGATTATATGTTTTGTAACTTATATGTCTCTGAAGTCGAAACTTTGTGAATTGTTTATCTTTATTGTCTTCATTGCCAGCTTCGGTTAATTCAGATGAACATGTCTACCGATTCCAGGAGTCATGACTGCAACACATCAATAAGGTGAACAGGAGTTAAACTCAACATTTACATAGCTTTTACTAATCTACTCTTTGATATTACCAATGTAACTAATGTGTTAATTGGATGGGTAAAAACCTGATCTGATCCACTATTTTAGCTCCCGTTATCATTTCATCTACCAAAAATCATTTTTTGAGTGTTAGCAAAGCTATCTCTCAAGAGGCTAGAACATTTTATTTCTGCACAGGCTCTCTGTCTATCTTTCCGCTTCATATCTCGTAGTTATGTATATAATTTTGCATTAAGTTTAATTTATATTTCAGAAACATCGAAATTTATGATAATGCATACCACTTTGTGTGATTTTTATGAGCATAAGCAAAGCTTTTCCCTCAGGGTGATAACTCGAAATTAATTCAGCTAGAAATATTACATTTTATTTTTAACCGTCACTAGGGTTCTAACGAACGTTTTATTCGTCACTATAAATTCCTGTGCGTTTTATTACCGCTGAAAAAGTCACAAGAAAAATTAAAATATGATATGGAAATTGCACTTGTAACGTAATGTTTTCGTTGTTTTTTGCGATTTATATCTTCTTAGATGATTGCAATCCTATGATACCTATGTGTCCCGTTAATTTGATCAGTAAACCCTTACATTTTTTGTATTTTGACTTTATACTGTTAAATAAAATAATAAAAAAAAATACCCAAATTTGGTCAATTCCTTTAGTCTGTGTGCCAAGAAACGTTTTCAGCCATAAAAAGTATCCCAGATATTACATACAAAGTTGTGTACTCCATTTCAAGCTAATTAGAAACGGAAATAGTAAAACTATTTAGTACTTTAATCAATATTAAATATAAAGTATTTTAAACTGAGTGTAAATAATTAAATAGAATACGATGATCATATATTTCACGCCCTTTGATGCATTATATTTTTATTGGATTGTATTTGTTAGGTAATCTGATGTTAAATTTTAAAGTGATCTAATCTGGTCTATTGTAATTTGGTGGCAAAGGACCAACGATATATACAATGAAACTTTACGTCTGGAGCCATTGTCAGTCAACCGCGCGAGATAGATTAGTCAACTACCGTGCTTTGATACCACCAACGTCAAAGTGTCTAACAAACTCGGGACAAGTGACGTTTGGCGACGTGTGGAACTGATCTGAGAACCTATTAAAACATGTACACAAGTATAACAATCCAGTTTATATTATTACACTGGTTCACCTGACCTAACATAATATTGTAAGGTAAAAAATGATAATAATTTAACAAAACATGTTTTAATTTTTCAAACAATATAACTAATATTTTAAATTTTAGTTAACTTATTAATTACGATAAATTTAAACATGCCAACTTGCTTTCTATGAGAGGTATCGCACATCCAATTATCTACTATGATATCTTACTTTTAAAACAATGAATATCAAACTCCTATTTTTAAGCTATATCAACAAATATACAAAGTATATTAGGATAAAACGTACCAAGAATGTTTAATACGAACATGATTTACTGTCGTGCTAACAGTTGAGTATTTTAGGTATGATTTAGGAGTGAATTTGGGTACCATATTACAGAAAAATCCATCACTATTTATTGATTTTTCTATTGTTTTGTTTTATAGAAATATTATAAAAAATATTTCTGTGTTTTGTTTTTTTTCTCTAACATTTAAAGTAATTTTATATAGAATTTTTAATGTTGTAAAAATAGTAAAGTTTTGTTTTTAACATTAGTTTTTGGCCTACTTTAAGTATATAACATTTTTATAAAAATGACTATGGTTCTTAAATGTCCTAGTAGCATACTTTATGCATACTATATGATGTTTGTAGATATTTAAACTGTATTTTAGACAGTATTTGTATTTATAATTTTAATAGCTGTAAAAGTGGACTAGGAGAGACAATATATTATATAACCTTTAAACATTGACTTATAAGTACCATTTAAAGGAATTATAGTCCTATTTTGTAAAATTAAAGATTTACTGGATATTGAAATAAGTAAAATAATTGCCAAAATATTTAATTAAAATATTTATATTTATATGTTAAAAATAAAGTATCCTAATCTCTACCTTATTCTGTAAAAAAATAAGATTAGCTAAATATCGATCCAATTAATACAATTTTATCTTTTATTTCGTTTTGGTCGGCTTAGTTTCTGCTCAAAAATATATCCATACAAGCATGATCTGAAAATTTTATTGTAAATATTGTTTACTAGACTAGCATTCAGCCTACACAATAGTACTCGTAATTTAAAATGTATGTCAAGTGTTAAATTCGTTTGCGCTATTTCGTTACGTATGTTGAAATAGTGAGTTGTGTTAGGAACTGTAAACACCGATAACCCAATGCTGATGTGTTAACAACGTTGAGTTCGGCCAACTTTCCACTCCCAGGCCCAGGGCTGTCGGACGTTATGCCTTAATCATATTACCCTGTTCCCTCCGGGAGACAAAACTTTTGCACGTTAGCCCGTATCTTTTTAGCACACTAACTTGAGTCATATCGTTATACAATTTTAAAAACACACATAATTCTTTGCAAACCTAAAGGATAATTTAGATTCTTTCCAAAGTTTACTCACACTTAAGTAATGGGTGTTTATTTTATTGAAGGTATGTGTATCTTACTAATAACTAAGAAATGATACAATTAAAATATCTTTATACAGTTTTAAGAACAAAGTGACAACATTGTTTTTGTTTGAGATATAGTGTATTTGGCAACATCCAATCAGCTGATGTTATTAAAGTTCATTAGAGTTGCAATTTCATAAGCTAAAATATAGATAAATAATTTAAGGGATAATATTAAAATATACATCCCGAAAAGATATTGTACCCTGCTTTTACGATAAAGTGGGTTCATTAAATTAATATTCAATTGAACGTGATACTTTGCTTACGTTATAGAAAAACTTCGACCTACAGAAACTCTTGTGGATAAAATTCAATCATCAGGGAAGCTCTGTAAAAAAAGCTAATGGTCTCATATTTGCTAAAATTAAGTGATTATTTGTATATAAAAAACAGAATAATCTTGTATATTTCTGTTTCAAGAGACGATCAGAGGAAAGGGCTGAGTATTGTGTCACGAACGTCCTTATCCGAAAATGTCCCGCCTTAGGCTGTAAACTTCGATACACCGATAACTCTCTTCTTGGAGAGTTTACTAAAGAACTTGAAGTTATGAGAAAGAACACTTCAATGCTAGCTGTCACATTCAGATGATAATGCAGAATTTGAATCAATATCCTTTACACTTTGATTTAACTTTAGTTTCTTAATAAAGCAAATACATTACTATTTTTGCTTGCGCAATTATGATATTGTTTCTACCAAATGTTTTCCATTGTTTAATATAAATTTACTATTTAATTTTTATTAGAACCAACACGATAAACAAGTAATTGTGGAAAGTATTTTATTCCAGGACAAAATTTAAGTACGTCTTTACTCATAACACATTACTGTATATATATATATATATATATATATATATATATATATATATATATATATATATATATATATATATATATATGAAATGTGAATGGCAGCAATAGAGTTTTAATAAGGTATGATTACATTCAAGTAATATATTTTTAATGATCCGTATTTTACTTATTAAGTTAAATTATATATTATGGAACACTAAAAATATATACCTTTCAAAAAATATATATTTATTTTTTACTAGTGACTCTGGAATCTTTTAAACCTAGTGAGGCATTCCTAGATGTGGTGGTTTATACCTTCCAAATTAAACTGCATTGCGTACAGGCAAACCAATGTGTCACAAATATGTTCAATTCTATGGATATTTGGGACCTGTGGAAACTATGCAGCAATCCAATTCTGTTCTAAGTTAATTTTATTCATATCTATGTAATAAAAATTTTTATTCTCTAGATTTCCAACCCTATTCTTGAATCATTCCATGGATAGAAAAATTAAATCTAAAACTTCCTGGTTGGGGTACAATAATTGGACTCTAATATAATGTAATATAGTGTGATATTAAATATAGCTACAGCATTCAATTAAAATTTACCTAAAATAACAATAAAGATAATCACCCTAAACTCAATACGTGTTTATTAAATAAAATGTTGTTCTAAGAGAAAATTCTGAGAAAAAATAATGAATTGATTTACAGTATCTTTGAAATAAAGGTGAGATTAGAAGATTGTTACTTGCGGCTTTACATCCGTTTTTGTATTTAATAGTAAAAACTTCGTAGGCATTTCCGATTCGAATGGCTTCTGAGGATTCGAACATCACTAATACTTCTGAGGATTAGTGATGTTCACTGAAATATATTCTAGTCTTTTCATCTACGTCAGAATAATTATAGTTTAACTTTGAAGAAAATTTGTCCAGTGTCCTGGACTCATAGACAGAAACAGTTTTGTGTTTTGGTGTACAAATAAAATATTTCTATAGGGTTTCATAATATATGCATGTGGAGCTCCAAAACATTCTGTAACAATTTACGTTTGTTATATCTCAAGAAATGTTTTAAATCTTTACTTAATAGTACATAATAAACTCATGAAAAAAATAATGATTTGTGCACAGATAAGAATGGCTTGATTTCATTTATAAGGCAGTCAGAAACTTGCCTTCTACTATAATTGTTTTCAATGGTTTAATAGGATTGCTTCCAGGAAAAACACAACCTTAAAAGAGTTAACCAATCAAGAAGAACAGGTTGCAATTTATCTGTACCACATATCCCTGAAGCTAATGCTGTCATCGATGCTAAAACGTAAGAGATAATGTGGATAACTAATAATACAACTTAAATTAAATTTCTTTCTCTCTTAAAATTCATTAATTAATTATGAACACTTTCTAATGTAACTAACTGTAATACATAACTGTAAAACATATAATTACATAAATAGGAATGTATTTATAACCTTGTCATAAAATATGTTTTACCCTTCACACTTGTATTGAATACACTATCTATTTTATTTTTAAAGAGGAAATGACGATAATACTATAAAAGAAAGTGGTGGTTATCGCATCACGTACACCCATCTTCTGAAATCTCAAGCTTCAAGCTGTAAACCTCAGCACCCAGAACACTCTCCTCTTTCAGGTTTTAATTTACTTCATTACTTACTTACTTAGGGCGTAACTTAAGGCTAGCTATAACGCATCCAGACAGAAAACTGCGTAGAACTTTATTTGTAAAACTTTAAGTAGTCGCTTGCTATTCTGTACATCTACCTATTATTTTCTGTAAAAATATTAAGATATAATTTCCCTCTCACATCCCTCTCTTCCTACACAATACTATTTCCTTTGGTATACAATTTAATTAAATGTAACATTTTTATGAATATAACATAAATAAGTATTGTTGGTTATATTTAATTAATTTTTTATTAGGTTATATGAAATAGATTTATTGGTATGTAAGGCGATCTTCTCTTTGATTGGGTATGCTGGCCTAACCTTCTTCCAAGATGGCAAAACTGATTAATAGCCCACTCCAGGAGACTGCTACTAAACCTAAACTTACCCCTCCTGAATATACTGTAACTCCGGAAACAAGCGAAAATTTCCCTTCAGGAGAAGAGCAATAAGAAGTTTTTCGGCAAGTCTTCTAGTCCTTAAAAAACAACAAAAGACAAGCGAACTGGATTAGTTACGATTTTGACTGAAGTTAGTATATGCAGTATTTCAGATAAATGTGTCAAGTCGGGATTTCAGTTTAGTCAGAAATAACCAGTAAATTTAGAAATTTATCATAACTAGCCAATTTTAAAATTTATTGGGCACGCAATTCGGTTTATGCTTCAGATTTTTAGATGGCATACTCTTCATGGAATAAAAGGTTTCTGGAGGCAATATACTTTATAAAAGAAGATTGAGTGAACTTAGGATTTAGTTTCATAGTCCCATTTAAAATAAAAGTTTTGTTACTTTTTAAAGATAATTTGTAACGGTACCATAAAATAAAGCTCAATCCTCTTTAATACAGGGAGTTTTACTACTAAGCAATATCTCTCAGACATTTCAAAGCTTAAAAATCAATCGAAACCACAGTATAATTTGAAGTAATACACATTACACTAACCTAGTTATTTCTCTTATAAATATAACTATACTATCTCATCAGTCACATGTGACAAGTTCCTTTACACTATGCAATAATCCTTTTAGTTAAAACTACTTCTTTTCATGCACTTCTGGACGTAAAAGTTTAGCATTCTCTTGATTTTCAAACCCATCCTTAAATATTTTATGGAAAGAATCATGAGGATTAACTTTCTGCAAGAGAAAAATTAATAAGACAGTGATAGCGAGAAATAAAAAATAACAAACAAATATTAACTAAAACCTACCTACAACAGTTCTAAAAGTAGTTAGTGATAAAACATGTTTTTGAAACAAAACTTGATCGGAAGTGTAAAGCACAAAAAGAATGGATTGATTTACAGTATCAACGGAATCAGGTGTAAGATTAAAAACTTTATAATTAAATATCAATGGCCTGTGTCTTTGCAAGCGATTTTCAATAGAATAATAGGTACGTCTTATAAATGCCTATATAAATTGCTTAGTAAACACTCCTGAAGACAGGAGATGGTTATTTTTCAGATAAACCCATGCGTGTTTTATTAAAGCTTTCCAGAATACCTAAGTGATTAAAAATATATATATATATATATATATATATATATATATATATATATAGATATCTTAGGGGTAACAACGTATTTCTAACTCTAAGAGTGTTTTATCTTAATAAAAATACTGTATTTTCCTGTTTAAGTAATTAAAAACGTAACTATCAAATATTTTTATTGTATGATAAGAAATTGAAAAAGAAAACTATTTTTCCTTTAGAGCTGCAACCCCATTTAAGCGAATGGGTGCTTCATCGAATAATTTATTTAAATTTCGATGATGACGCGGATATGTGTTAATTGTATCTTTCTACGAAAGGAATGTTTTGAAGATAAATATTCCTTATCTAGAGGTTTTAAAACTATTTTAACCTCTATTGGTAGTTTATTTTGTGAAAACATATTGTATTTGTTTTTTTGAGAGCATAAGACATTTGTGTGTCATTACATTTATCTTGCATTCATCTTTCTAGGACATTGAAAAGTTGAAGAATAAGTATAGCTTATCTAGCTGTTCCAAGTTAATATTAGTTATTTTTTATACTATTTAAGTGATCATAAACTTTGGTGTCATATTTCTTTACGGTAAAACTTTGGAAATTGAAAAACACACACACACAGATGTTTTAAAGGTTTTAAACCTATTTTAGCCCATATGGATAGTTTATCTTCACCAAAATTGTTGTACTAGTTTTTTGAGGGTGTTAAAATAGTTGTGAACATTTTTAGCTTTATATTATGTTGGTAAGTTGAGTAACAAAATATAGTTCTTACGGGTTACAATCCCGTTTACATCATTATACATACATAAAGTTTATCAGAATACTATAGATTGTTATATTTGCGTCATGAGGTATTTGTGTGACAAATTTTCATTTTCTCAGGAGGTTTGAGACTTAGTAAAAAGTTGGTGAGCGAGTGAAGATTTTGTTTATTGGATATCACGATTAATAAAACCATAATATTAGTACTTAAAACTACTTATACTATTATCACTAAAATAATGGTTTGGACTATACCATGGAAATGTACCTATATACCAGCTAATTTGTTTAACATGTAATAGGATTACTAGGAATAACATGAGTACTTGGTTGACATAAAAGTCCTACAGAAAGCAATATAATATCTAAAGGATTGCCGTCTTGTATTTAAAGCAAGGGTAGTGTAGTAGGGGTGTTTTCTATATTAGTAGCCGACTCACATTCCCTTCATCCGCATTATAGTACTAAGAATATCCGAAATCTTCCTGGTGTTTGGGAGGGTAAAGCTTACTATATTTAAATTAATGTTTTCACTTTGTAAAATTCCTTGGTTTGTTATGAAGGAACTCAGTTTAACATTTATTACTTAAACAACTATTAAGTATGAGAAATTACTCAAAAAATATGTTTGTTGTTTTCAAACATTTCTCACTTTCTACTATACGTAAACACGTTTATATTTTTTTGTAAACTCAAATAAAATTATATTTTTATGTTTCAAACATGTCACAGAATTGCTTTTAATCACGGCTTTAAGAGAAGTAACAGAGGTCCTTCTCTGTAATTTTGGCCTGTTACCGCATACATTGATCACCACAGTACAGAATTAATTTATCTAAGATTATTTCTTGTAAATGTTACAAATATTTAATAAAAACAAAAAAAAAATTAAATATGATTACGCCTGAAATGAAGTGGCGGTTTACGTAGTATTTTTCAAGCCCTTCGATTAAAAAGCGCTTTCTTGATACCTAACCAATTATTTACTACATGGCTTTCATTAATATGATTATAAGCAAATTATTATTGTACATTACTCCATAAGTATAAAATGGTGTATTGCAATAAGTTCATTATTTTAATTTTACCTATAAAATAAACTATTTTGAGCCATCATTAATAGGTCATGCTTGTTGCATTACTATACTACATGTAAATATAACTTGAAACTACAGAAAAAAGTGTATAAGTAAACGTTATTATTATTATATTGACATAACAAAGTAAATACATTGTATTCTAAGTTAAATACCATATTATTATCTAGGTGTTAGTCACGACAAAATTACGCGAAGTTATTCTAATAACATTATAAGTTCTTTAGTAACGTAAATTCTGCAAGAAGTGAGATATCGGGGTACAGAGGTCTACAGACTTGGGTTAGGCATTTCAGTTTATGGGTATACGTGAGTCAATAAACATAGCTTCTTCTTATGTTTGTAGTAATCCCTTTTTCTACACTTCAAAGCAACAACATACAAATTATTTGTAAAACATACTTAACATGTAGTTGATAAGAATGTAATAAATGGTTATAAGGTACTTTTGTGTTTAATTAAACGATCATTATATTTTTAATAAGTTCAACACCTTTAGCTTCATTGATGTGTAATACATATACAGGAAAAATTGTTCTTGTTGATTTTTTGATTTTTCTTCTGTCCTCAATATAAGTAATAATTTCACGTCTATAAGAATCGTTTACAACAGGTTTTAATGCTCTTGATAACAACTAATTTAACAGCTTTACCGGCCGACGTATCATAATCATAATACGTCTTATAAGTTGTCTTATAAGTATTAAAAATTGAAGTTATTATAAAAACCTACACAATTCAACCTCCCTCCAGAAGATATAGCTAAAATTATTCAAATCTAGGAGTTGCTATAATCTTTCGAGATGGTGTCATATATAAAAGCACATATACTAGTCCAGGGACTAGTCAAGAACAATTTGATGTTTATGTTTTAAACATTGGTAAACGGCATTTCGCAGGAGAACGCCAACTATCTTTTGTTAGAGTAAAGAGATAGAGCTTAGTGTGTTTTCTATAAAAAATACTGTCACTTGTCTTAGAGATGCTATATAACGTTTCAGTTTATTTATAGGTTTGAACTGTTCACTTATGTAGTTTCCCGTAGGATAAACAAATGACGCTTATATTCAATGGCATTTTCTACCAGACATAGATCTGACCGTAAAAATTAAAATCTAGTTATAAATCCTAATTATAAATGGTTTTTAATAAATAATTTAAAAAATAAAAAGTACCTAATTCCTAAATTTGGTAAGGGCACTTGTTTTAATGCCAAGATTTAGTTTATGATAGTAAAATTGAGACAAATATTAATTGTAAATATCAGAATTGTTCAGTACAATACTGAGGATAAAGAATTTAACGTGAGGTGGTCATTAATATAGCAACCCATGCTCTGGAATATAAACTTCTTGTAATTTGTATGCAATAAATTTATAACTAACATTTTCAATTTCTCTTTGGGTAATTGTGTTCAACCTAAGTAGGTAGACAAACAAAAATTAAAAATTCGGTTACAATAAATATATTGTTTCTTGAAATATGGCATTATATTTGCTTTATATTTACCATGCAAATTTAAGTAGAGCCAATAAATAAATTATTAAACCTCCTTTTATTCTTACCTTTATACATACACAAGAAAAATGGGATTTAATGTATTCTTATGAGTTGTTTGATCATCACCAACAAGAGTGTTTAATCAATACATAATGATAAGTATTTTTTTTTTTGGCTTACAATCGTCGCTGTGTAAGACAGACTATATGTGCAAAGAGAGTTTGAGAAGCATCGAAGTTTACAGCCCGGAGTACATGTGCATGACATTGCAGTATATGGGCTTACGTGACGCGATATAGTGCCCTTCCTCCTAGATATCTCATCCCTTTTTTCATTCTTATTCTAAGGATATTACCAGACATTTTTCCTTTTATTTCAACACACGCTAAATCAAAATAGTCCATCGAAATGTTATTATTCAAATTACTGTTATAATACTCCTACGGTACAATAACTTAATATGATTACTGGTTTTTTATTCTTAGACGTTGGAGAATACACAATACTGCAAGCATTCAAGAATAGACTTTCAAGTTACTAATTATTGCATTTCACTTAATAAAGGTTGCACATACTTACCTTGTATTCTAGCAATCTTCATGGTTATGAATATTAAATATGAAAGAATATGACAAATCCTACTCAAATTAATAATATAATATACAATTCTGCAAATCATAACACATTTTACCAGGCCAAAGTGCAACTGACCTTAATATTTAATGTAGAAAAAGTTAATATTTATTTATAATGTACACAAATTTAATTTATTATTATTATCAATAAAGGAATAATATTAATTCACTGACCTGAAATTGTATTTATTTTATGTACTTCATTACGTATTTTATTTATCTTGACAGTTTTCTTATCTTAACAATTTGATCATCTAATAAAAAATAAATTTCTACCTCTTTTCTTTTGTTGATTTTAAAATTATGGAGCATTTTAAAATATTTTCAAAGCAATGCTAGATATTTCTTTTATTTATTTTTAACTAATATACTCTTCATTACAATGGAATTTGTAATTCGTACGGTAATATATGCAATTCAATTCTGCGCTACAGAATTATATGAAACAGAGTTCTATTTAACTTACAAAACCACTTTGAAATCGGTCAAAGCCTAGAGAAGCAATGCCAAGATACAACACCTCCCCGTATTGAATAAAACATCACCTCAGAGTAACTGACACACTGAACACGGAAGACTTCCTTTCCTGTCAAGTGTGACAGCATTTCACAACGTTGCTCTTTCTGTTAGGTTATTTTTACTTTAGCCTAATTAATCAGAAATCATAAACAACACAATTCTATTTAACATTCTTTTTCGTAAGTTATTGCTTGATTTTTTTACAAGTACATTGAAGTTGTTTGACTACAATGTGTTTAATTTCTCACATAATTAAATAGTTTTATAAGAGGGGATTCACAATAAACTCACGTACGTTTGCACGTAACATTCTAATAGGTTAGTTAATTAAAAACAGATCACTATATATAACCTGACGTACACTCTTTTTGCAGATTATGTGTCGCACAAACAAATATACAACTAATAACATGTACATCAACATCGGATCAAGAAATACATATCCATAATAATAGTACCATTAAGTATGTCGATCGTGCAAAACCAATGCGCTGATAGAAGTAGTTTTTTTGTGCTGAAAGATAGTCTTCTGAAGACTTGTTGATACGGTTATTTAATATGAATAAATAAAAACAATTTAAAAATAACATAACAGGATTTAACTTTATAGTTTTTTTCTGGTTTATAATAGCTAAGGGATTCAATTATGATGTTACTGATTTACTATTAAATATTAGTCATGAAATACATAAACTTTAAATGTAACTGGGTATCTTAAACTTTACTCTTTGAAAAGAATGAATTTTGGTTATGAGAACCGTGAAATAATATTTTAGAGGCTCGATTAAGAAGGACCACTTCACACTAGGCAGTGAAGACGCCGAACACACTGATTTTAACAAGAGTTCACCAGGTTACACATAATGAGTTTATGAACAGTGCATATTCAAATAAAGTGCAGAAAATAAACAGTTACCTTTGTTTTCATGAGAGGTACCTAACCGTAGACTGCTGTTGTTGAGGGCCAGGTTGTGATCAGTAAGTGTGGAAATAGGCTGCTGTCTTGTAGGCAGGCGTGAAGACGGAAGATGTCCTTCACGGATTCACTCACGCACAATACGACCGCAAACGAATAGTTCATAACACTGTGGCCAGTCCTGTAGAGCACGGTAGACGCGGGTGTCTGGGATCAGAGACGTTCTGGTAGAGATTGCCAATCCAGAGCACTCACTTTAATGTTAATGTAAATGTACAACAAATAGAGATAAACTAATATTTTAAGTGAGAGAGTAACACATGGGGGAGAGAGTAAGTATGGTCAGCAGTGGCTAGAGAGGACATAACTGCCCCAGGCGGGACCGAGAGTATAACGAGCAAGCGTGCCGTCGCTTGCAAGGTGGGCAATTGATAAGTCAACCGTTGTGATTGGTAGGTGAGTGTACAGTAAACAGCTGATTCGTGAAACAATGGTTCATTGGTCTGTCACTGTACGTGAATATTTTAATCCAGTAAGGAATGGTATTGTAGGCACTAGGCAGCAGAAAGTGATATAGAATTAATGTAGTATATACAGTTTAGTAAATAAAGGCAAATATAGAGTATAAATTGCCCAAGAAATATATACGTAATTATTGTTCAATAAAAGTAGCCTTTTCATATTAGGCAATAAAAAAAACAAGTTATTTACGCAATAATACTTAACACTCTTATTTACATACATGGCTTTATAATTGATAGCATATATATCAGAGCAATATAACATTTAATAACACACAACTACAATACAGAAACAATTCAAATTCTATAATGCTTTATACCTACTAAACATCAATAATAGAAACAAGCATTTGAGATCTAAAAGAGTATTAAACATACAATATTTAAAACAAAACGTTTATTAAAGTAAATACTTATAATTATAACGTAGAAGCATGCCATACTACGATTTACGTAACAGTTATTACTGAGGTTACATGCTATATTCAAGTGTGCTGCTTATTTCGTTAGACTAGATGTGTTATTACGCCAAATTAAAATATTTTATGAGATCATCCCTACTTCATAAATGTATTTATATTGCAATTATTTATTTCGTTTCAATTATAGTTACTTATAAGACGAATGTTCAATAACACTCAACGAAATCCAGTGAATGGATCTTTTTTGTCTGCTGTACAGAAATGAAGGTTCATGTAAAATTTTAAATAGATTAATAGACCTCTATTACGCTCAACTAATAATGTTAAACACTAGGCTGTAAACATTTCAATGTTTCAAATATTTCAATTTCAATTATTTGTAGCATAATAGGTTGTACATTCACGCTTATACAAAACGGATAAGTTAAATCTACCCTTTGTTGAAAGAGAAACTGTTTCAGCCTACTATGTCATAACGTCATAATATTATTCTAATCTTTGTTGTGTATGATAACCTAAGTCTACAGGTGAAATATTTCTAAAAATATACTACTTTTACATGGTTCAGTCACATTTTGTTTAGTTACGTTACATTACATAGCGGGTTTGTAAACAGTAGTTCCGGTAATAGTGAGGTACTACAACGCAAGAGTATGCTGAAGTATGTAGCTTTAATTATATCTGATTAAAGAACATTCTTTACTCTACAATAAATTTTTTCCATCCTAAACGGTGCAATAATTTTTTAATATAAATCTTTTTTTAAACAACGTTATATTTTCAGTTATACCTTTTCTACTGTGCATTACAATTGTTATACATACATTTGGAATTTTATTTTTAGCTTCACCTACAACAATCAATATACAGTTTTGTTCGAAAAAAGAGGTTTGTATGTAGACATTAATTTAATTATGCCAACTAAGTCTTATGTAATAGGTTTTATAGACATATTCACATTAATAATATAGATGTTATATTTTAAAATAGAAAGCAATACAAATACGCAAGTTGTTTTTCTTTTAGTTCAATGTACAATAAGATGTCCGATAGGTTCCCTACAGTATTTAAGAAAAAGGAGGAAACGTAGGATGGTTAGTAATACAGTCAACATCGGGATAAACACCAGCTCTACTTTATATGCAAGAGGAATATATCTTAGATTTTATCTTCTTCTTCAGGCGATTTTATTTAGCGTGGTCTCTTTTAGTCTTGTGTATACTAGAGATCACGTTAAAGTTAATGTTATTATATATTCCCTTTATTACAGTTATTTCAACTACAAATATATATATATATATAAATATATATATATATATATATAATTTATTTATTTATATCAAAATATTTACTCATTCTCAAGTTAATTGAAGTTTTAAAAAACAGAAAACGAAGTCATACTAGGCTAGTTCCTTAGAATATAATAAAGGGATAACAAAAACATTTAAACATTTTATAATGGTCTATATCTTTACCTAACAAAGATTCTCACAATAAGGAGTATTTTAATAGTCTTGTTATGTTTATTCAGTGTAGGTTGTACTGTAAAACAACTGTGCAAATCTCTTGAATTTAGTTAAACATGGAGTGGTGTAACACTAAGAACACAAACGTATATTTGAGTTAAATATAAATAGTATTTACATAAAAGAAAAAACTTAATTTTTGTATTTTTAAGTGAACACTTATTGTCTAAGCGTCAGCGAAGCTTGTCACTCGTGAGGCTATCAAAACTTCAATTCATTCTGTCAGTCTGCGTAGATGTCACTCTGTCCTCAAGATATTTTAAATATTGTCGACTTATGGACAGAAATTTTTAATGCAGCTTCATTTCTGTTTGACGAACACTGAATTAGTTTTTTGAGAGACTCAGTTCAATAATTTCGTGAACGGAATTTAACGCCTGATATTAAACACATGTAGTCTGATTATTCCCGCATATTCAAGATAATTTTGTGTTGACTTATTGTGCACATATATTTATTTTTAATTACTGATATTTAACCAAAGTGGATGAGCGACAGTATGAATATACCATAGCGCAAGTTATACCAAGTAAGATTTAATATATAGTCTTACTTTCTACGTAGACAAGAGTGATTGCCCTGATATTGCACGGATAACCATGGAATATAGCTGAGCGTCTAACAGTGATACAAATTAGAGTTTTTACATGAGAATATAAACATTTATATAAAATTATATTCTCTGTAGTTCTGTCTGTCAACAATAAAAATAAGTGAAATTTTTCATTTGACATAAACGAAGGCTTTATATGCACATTGTATGGCTCAATCCTAATTTTAATAGACTTGTTTTTTTATTATTGAAAAATTAAAACAAAAATTTTTAATAAAACACTTAAATAGAAGTGGCCATCGTACACAATTTTTATAGACAGCCCGAATATAAATCTTTCGATTTATATTGTTTCCGATGTGACTGAAAATAATATTATATACAATTGATAGTATTCAAGTTTGTTAGTTTCAAGAGTTTGTTAATTAAAGTAAACTCTGTGAGAATAGTAAGCAGGATATCGAGGTTTAGAGCCCGGAACATGACTTTAAACTAAAAAGGTGTACGTGACTCATTATAGGGTTATTTCTTCTGTATATTTTATCCTTTCTGCCACCCAATCCTATGGATTTTTAAAGATAATTGCAATTATAATTAAGTGACACGGAGTTAGACTATACCCTTGTAACACGATAAGTGCAGTATTGTCACATTACGAATCAACATAATGCTGGGCTCACTTATTTTAAACCTGCTTGACCTGACAAAACCTTCAACTTAATTAATTACGTAATTTCATAAATATTGATTTTTTCTAACAACTGTATGTTTATATTTGCATTAAAAGACCTCTAACTTTGGTCTTTATCTTAAATCGCTGTATACTTTTTTATACTTAATTACGGTTTATCATGTGTAAAATCCGAATTTATGTCAAAAAACCGTTTTAAGGTAAATACAAATAAAGGTTTGAGTGTTTAATCATTGGATATATTTTATTTCTTACTAGGGAAACGAATCCGGCTTAGAGCTACGGTTAACCAGTTTAGAAATTCCGTACATAAATAATAGAGAGTTAACCCATTAAACGTATTTCTTGAATATAATAAAATACTAGCTTTTGTTCTTTTTGTATTTCCTATTAGGAAAAACGTGTATGATTGTTTGTTTTCATCACTATTTATTTTAACATATTCGACTATTCGGTTATGATTTCTTTTGCCCTTTATATCTGTCACGAATGGTTTGCATTTCTATACTATGAATATGCTCTATCATTATAATTTCAATTTAAAACAAGTTTTATAAATATAAGATTTGCTTTTAACGTTGTGTAAAATAAGTGAATGAATAAAATGGTTTATCATTTACATGTATAAACGCACGTAGGTTTATTTTTTTATACTTTATATGTATTTTTTAAACACTCAGATCATAAATTTCTAATATATTAAAATAAATAAGAGTTTGCTATATAAAGTATAAAGCAAATTGGTTGACGATTAATGAACATCTTGCCAAGAAGCTTGGTTTGATGTACAATGCAATATATTTAACTACTAAAGAGGAAGTATGTTTCTAAAATAAAAAAGACTTGTGAAATGCTATTCAAATCGTTTTTAGGTCAGAGTCTTTCGTGTTCCGTCAGTAATTTACACAGATGTAATGTTTTATTCAGAAGAAAGTGTGTTTGAGTTTTGACATTGCTTCCCCGCTCTGTTTCCACGTGAATTTCTCTAGTTAAATATTAACCAGAATTCCACCACAGAACGTATAGTCCGCAGTACTTTCGAAAATAAATACAACTATTAATTTTTACTTTTTATTAGATTCTTATGTTCTGAAATTTTTTTATTTTTATATTTTTATTAATAATGAAGAATAATTTATAGATTATTCGTTAGATTTTTTAATGTAGTTAATCAGTTTGGTTATGTTTCTCCAATGAAAAGGTTTTAGTCAACTAGTCACCTAATAAAGTTATCTTTAAATAATTTATAGATTATTCGTTAGATTTTTTTAATGTAGTTAATCAGTTTGGTTATGTTCTCTCCAACGAAAAGGTTTTAGTCAACTAGTCACCTAATAAAGTTATCTTTGATTGATATTTCTTTCCAATTGCGGTGGTACATTGCTCAGCATAACTAAATTGTTATTTTCATTTAAATTTTAATAGCCATTACGTAGACATCACGATTATTGGTAAATCTTCTGTCAAATTAATTTTCATAAGATGTTAAACTCCATATACCCTTTAAATGTTGGAATTTAGATCAAGTTTACCTTTCTTTTATTGCAGTGTCTGGTAATTGAAGCTGTCTCAGACTCGACTCCTGGAATCTAGAGTCTTGTTCATCTGAAGAGATCTAAAAGAAAGTTGGCGACAAAGAAGCCCAAAACGAACTTTTACATTGTTTCAATATCAAACCTATAAATAGGTAATGTGGCAGTCTCATTGTGTTACTACGTGCACAATTGAGTTGACTATTATGTTTCTAACACGATCTCTAAGCTCTGTGGAACAACACATTACGTAGCAATCGTAGGAAGGGTAGATTCAATTTGAATGTTGAATTCCGTTCCATTTCACCTACCTTTTATTGTAGCGTCAGGTATTTGACTTTCGTCTGGGACTGTTATTTATTGGTTGGTTGTAAACATTGAAAAGTACGCCTTGTTTTTGATGCAATATAAAAAACAAAACAATATAATCTATGTGCATTACTTGCTATCGTTTTCCTTTAAAAGAAAACTTATATTAAATATATGGTCAAAAGATGGGTTATATATTATTATAAAATTGAAAATATCTCTATAGAACATAACTCATAGAACTTCATCTCCTGACCGAGTAATAAATAGATAGTACTTTCTAAAAAGCAAGTCTTTAATATAAAACAATGAATTATCAGAAAAATAAAGTAATTAAAAATTAACAGATCAAATAAGTTATAGCATAACAGTGGGCTTTACTAATTATATGTAACAAGTTAGGTTCATTCATATTCCTCTGTATTGTGTTACGTATTTGAATTGTAATGTATTAGAGTGGTTCCAGTGTGTACTGACATCATTCAAAATTATTTGTAGTGTTGAAATTGATAATTTCACAAATAATAATGCTTATAAATGTATGTATATATTTTCAGTTTAAACTTATGAAGTTCAGGTACTTTGTTTTTAGGTGATATAATCACTAGACTAAACGGTCAAATAAACCCAAAGGGATTATTTACATATAATAGATAAGAATAGCCCCACAAATGACCCTTGAGAAACACTACCGTCATTGATCGCGCTAAAGGATTGAAAGCTGATCTTTTTTCTTATTTGAAACTAAACATATTCCCTTAAAATATTTTTAAGTAAATTAATCTATGATATTACTAATTTGACTACTGTGTTCATTGGATTGGTAGACACATTACATGAACCGTTCTCCTAGCTCCGGTGGTTCTCTTTTTCCACTTAAATATAATTTTCTAATCACTCAACCCATCACTCAATGACCTACAAGTTTTATTTATCTTTATATTTTTCCGTCCGTCTATCATCTAGATATTGAAACAACGAACCAAAATATTGACTTTTGCAAGTATCATAAAACACATTCTGTAATTTTTTCACAATTTTAATTTGTATTATAGCGCTTTCGTTGGTTAAGGCATTATCAATTTTTTTTACAGAAAAATTATATGTAAAATGTCTTTTATATTATAAACTCGTGTCTTCCATCAAGCGTATAAAAAAGAAATTTTGCAAGTACTTTAATTTTTCTTCGTTCAGCATCGAGATTTGTGATGATGCATTTTATTAGCCTACATGTGATGGTTCTAATCATTAGCAAAACCTATAACTATGGATGATATCTTGACCATGCATTGACCTACAAACTTGCAATTGTATTTTAGGAAATCACAAAGGATTCTGGATAATTTACTATTATATCCACCTGTCTGATACATACTTGGGTGTCTTTTTACTGCCTAATGAATGACAAGAAAATTTTAACTATTGACTTGACATTTTACATTTAACTTAAAGTATAACATCTTTTTATAGTAGTCTTTTTATTGTAGTTGAAATTATATTAGATGCACGTTCCTCCTTGCTTTACATTTTAACTAGTAATCACTCCTATCACTCCTATCCAATACTGTGATTTTATATCGGTCTGTAAAATAATAAACCGCTGATCCCAATTTTGTTGGTTTGTGTATGTGGAGAATCACATTTATCCATTTAAATAGACCTAATATAACATAAATATTTGTATAGTCCATTTCTACCAGCTTAGAAACAACAGAAACAGTAAATAATGTTAGTAATTAAATAAATATTAAATGCAATTATTGCCTACTCATTGGAAACGATTATTTAGAATAAAATTCTCATATATTTGGCATGCATCAAAGTACATTGTTATTTTGATTATTTGAATTGTTAGATGAACTAATATTAAATTTGTTTTCCTAATTATTATTATTATTTTGAGAAATCTTGTCAAGTTACGACAATGATAAATAGTACCTTAGTGTCAAATAACATACTTTACACAACAAAACTTCACATCTAGTGCCATTCCATGTTAACCACGACAATTAATTGCCGTGTTTTAGAACTACCAAAAGTTCGTGAGAACTTGGAGACAGTAATGTTATTTCATTATATTAATAATGACTATACATTTCCGATTTATAAAAGTCCTAGGCTAATATATTTAATAGATTTAAATATACGCAAGAAATACTATTTGTCAAAAAATTAGATAATAAATGGTAAATCGATTTCATATTCAATGATTAAACAATATTAAAGTAACAGGTATAAAAAATGTTAAGCTTGTTTGCGATGTTTCGTTATGTCAGTTTAAATGGCGAGTTGTGTTAGGAACTGTAAACACAGATAACCCAACGCTGATGTGTTAACAACTTTGAGTTCGCCCAACTGTCCACTCTCAGGTCCAGGGCTGTCGGACGTTATACCTTTATCATATTACCACATTCCCTCCGGGAAACCAAACATTGAACGTTAACTTCGTATTTTTTACCTTATAATGATATAAAGCTATACAACTTTAACACAGTTAGTTATTTCAGTAAACTATAACTACAAGTTGATTGGTAAAGAAAAATTCAGGTTATTAGTAGCAACAGTAAATATATTACGTTTATAAAATAAAAAAATTCTTAATTAATTTTATAACAATTAATGAAAAGTTACTTTCAGAAATTTGATACCAGAAGTTAACACTGTAAATGGTATATACATTTTAATTCATTCATTACAACTAAGAGTGTGCATATATATATATATATATATATATATATATATATATATATATATATAAAATTAATGTAATGCTAGTAATACGTGTAAAGTCTTGAATTTGAATTTGAAACTTTTTATTGTTTAATATACATTTGTATAACAATTAAACATTATTTTAGCTCAGATAATAGGAACGAGAAAACAACCTGATTGGAAACGAGTACACATGAATCTCATAAGTTAAGTAAGATTGGATAAATGAGATGGGATCATTGTTTTGCTTTTACCTATCTCGCTATTAACCTTTCTTTTGTGGGTATGTATTTGGTAGAAAGAAGATATTTTTCTATAGTATTATTTTGGGAAAATGACCGTCTACTTTTAATCTAAGATTTAATATTAGTATTTTATTTTAATTTAAAAAAATTGTAAGTAACATACGTAAATTAGTTAGTTTCAAAATGATGCATCGAAAACACCACATATTTTACAATGTTTACTACCAACAGATAAATAACGGAGTGGAAACCGCTCTCTGCGCGTTCATCTAACAGATTGACAACTCTGCTTTGGTTGAGAAATAGTGCACTTGTTGGCATCCCATCCACTAGTGTTATTAGTTCTCGAAATCATATATGTATACGTGGAAATGATGTCTATCCTGACAGCAGCAATATATAGTCAGTTGTAACGGTTTTTAAATAATGTGAATTAGGTATTTTCATAAAGTTCATTGCGTTTTTTACAGTAACTATATAAATAATTTTAATTTTAATAATATATAAAGACAGCGTATGTACTGATAATATTTAGTACTCAACGGTTTAAATGGGTTAAACGATTTTAATTCACCAATAATATAAAGTATAAAAAAAATTAAAATTAAAAAAGCATAAAAAATTATTATTTCAATACTAATACTATAAACAAAGTTTATATACATAATCATATAAGTATTAATTTGCAATAACACCTTTGGAAAAACAATGACCACTATACGATAAACAATATATGAGTATGCATTCTGCACCACATTTCAAATATTTCTTAAGGTATAGAAGTGCCTGAGCGCAATCATGTTTTAATAACATTTAACAGAATTTGTACAGTGAATTAATGTGGAAGACATTTATGGTTTCAGCTATAAAGTAAATTAGCAATGTAAGTTTATATTTGTATAATCTTTCAGCCTGCCTAATAATATTTATTATAAGATTCAATCATCTTAATGTAGGTCAAAAATGCAGGGAGATGTATAACAGTTTTTAACTATTTTCATAAATTTATTTTTTCACTAATACTAAATCTTTACAACAAGCTTCTTTGAAATACTAACTAGAAAGTTTAAGAAATATTTAGCTATAAATTTTTTATTATAACAATTTAGGCTAAGCGTTCCACATTCAATTATAATGTAGTGATTTATGTTTTTAGTGTAAATTATTGAGTTTAAAGTCATAATTTTAGGGCTAGAAAATCACAATATAAAGTTGATATATGAAAAGAATTACTTTATAAACTATTAAAAAGCATTGTGTGTAATATTTTAATTCAGTACATATTATTAAATAAAGTTGAGGGGGTAAATAAAGAAGCTAAAACCATATAATGATGTTTATACGTTTTTGACGAGAAACCGATCTTCTTAAATCATTATTTTCCTCGCAATTATGGCTCACTGGATTCTGTGAATATATCATTAATCATAATAAGTTCGAAATTATATTAATTAAAAGGTTGACGATAATGTTAATTAGTGCTATGTCTATTAACAGGATTTCAACCTGCACTACCTCAACTTGAAATACAAGGTACAACTTATTAGACCACACAGCTCTCGTCACTTCTAGTAGATCGTTAAGAAGCTCCCACTGAATGGATCTCTCCTGTTCAATTTGGAGAAACCTTTACTTTTCATCCTCTGTTGCTTTTCTTCAGACTAATTCCCTAATTTACATATCTTTCCATGTATTATCATAAGTGCCTTATATCCCAAAATTACAATAAATAACTCCTGTATAATAATTATGCGTTATAAAATATGCTTTTAATGGCGTTATTTCCGTTGGATACATTTAGATGGAAAACTATTTAATTAAAAATAAATAATTCAGTACCCACATAATCAAGGTAAACAGTTGTTTTGGAAGTAATCTCACAACTGATCACCAAAACAATATTAAAAATATTGTCACTGTCATGGTCCTAATCGTATTAATACGTGTAATTAATAATTGTGGCAGCTTTTCATAAACAATTATGTATCTCAAATAATATTTAAATTCAGAATTATCTGCATAAATAGAAATTACATACAGCAATAAAATGCTAAAATCATTTTTCATTGAAATTTGTCTTCTTATTATATAAATAAATATACAATAGAAACAAAAACAAGTTTGAAATTCAGTAGGGATGTGGATACAGATACAAAAAATGTGGAAAGGCAGTTTTTTATATTAATTTTATACTTGATTTTGTAATATTTATCACATTTTCTATTTTACATTAATCACTGACTTTTAGTAACAAAGTAATAAATATCAATACATATTTATTACTATCGTTTACTATAGTTACTACAATCTTGTATTTTCAAAATAATTATTTCAAGTTTTTGTCATTATATTCAGAATGTTCAAATGGATTTATAAAAACTAAAATAAGAAATCAAAATGATGGAATAAAATATTGCTAAATATCTAATAAACACATCTATTTTTGTGCATACCCTGTTGTACTTAAGTTTTTCGTTTTTCGTTTTAAATTGTTAAAATTATTTTATCTTTTAAAAATTTAATTGATATTTTTAATATATCTTTAGAAAGATTTAAAAAAATATGTTTACCTAATACCTTTCTCTAATATGAATGTAAGGTCCCTATGTTAAGGACCTAACAGTAATAAGGAAAGTAGGAGATAAGGTAATAATTATAATCAACAGAAACACAAATTTTCTTGCAAGTATAGATTTATACGATATTTTTCGACATAGTAATAGCAGTTTAAATGAAAAAAGAATAATAAGTACTAACACTCCTAAAAAAATAACCCTTTAAGCCTATAGTGCAAAAAGACTATACTTCTCATTCACAAATCCTTAAAATCAATTATTGTATGAACTTAAAAATTAAATTTATTTTTTTACTGGAAATAGTCGGAATAATTCCACTAGACTGTGATAAACATGAAAGTCCTACGTATCTATGTATATTTTCTTCATCGGTACAAAACACGGCAAACCTAATTGTTTGCACTGGGCACAAGTTTATCTTAGATACAAAGTATATTGAAAGAATCGGAAGTAAACATGATTTGACCGAAGTAGGATTAGGGACGTATATATTTGTATTTTCTTGATCGAGACAATAGTATAAATTCAGTTGCAGAGTATAGTAAAAATGCTGCTGCGCGTGGAAAAACAAGATATGAGACCTAGTTTAAACTCTGATTTCTCTTACACCATACTCATTAAAATAATGTTTACTTCATGCATTCCTACTTACTTTTGAGAAAACTTATATTCCTTCATAATATTATATATAATTCTAGGCTTAAAAGCCCCGGATAATAACTAGTTCATTAATAAATGGAATTTTGTGAGTAATATTGTCAATGTAGGTAATTTGAGAATTTCGTAATGTCCCTTTTTAAATGCTGTTATTGGTCGTTTATTTTTGCAACAAGTTGAATTAAGTATGAATCCTTTGATATTATATAAACACACATTTTAATAACATAAGCTTTTTATGATTAACATGCCGACGACTTATACAAAATAAGATTCAAAAATGATGATCACATTTCCGTTATTTCACATTACATTGCTTGCAAAGCCGACGATAACTTCTATTATGATATAAATTAAATCTTATGATTTATTTCTTTGACAAGTTTTATTATAATCCCTAAATAATATTGGAATAGTTACTGTAAAGTAAGATTACTTATAAATAAATTCAATTAGAGATAAAACAATCTATATGTGGTTTATATTAGTACTATTAAGCAAGACAATTTCCGTTGACAGCACTGTAACAAGAATTCTTTTCGATATTTTATAAAACTTTATTATATAAGATAAACTCTGTGGAAAGAGAGTTAGCTGGGTATCTGGGTTTACAGCCCGGGGCATGGCATTGCAGTATATGAGCGTACGTGACGCAATATACGGTGTTTTCTCTGGTTATTTTTATCCTTTTTGCAACATTTTTCTTCCAAAGATTCGTAAACTGAAATTGATTAATATATAGTAAATGATATAATTTGTAATAGTTATGCAGATTTGTAGTGGTAAATCACACTCTAATAATTAATACAAATTATCATCAACATTTAATAATTTTTATTACAAATGTACAAATATTTTCAACGCTCAGAAAACTCATATTATTGTATTTACCAACATAGATTGAGTGTTTCTAATATATAAATGAAACTTTATATTAAATTGTAAGTCTATAGGTTAGTTCGTTATAGAGATACCATGCGGATACACAGACGGAGTGCTCTACGCTCTATCTCTAACAATCAGCCAACAAAATGTAGCCTAACTATTCAAAAACACGCAAAATAATTTTTTCGTAAAGACTTATGTAGACTTTATTATTACAAATCTACTATTAACCTGTCAAATGACTATAAAGTGTAAGTTTTTTATGGCTATGTAACGAATGAAATAATTCATTTGTATATTTGAAATTGTTTATGTAACTTAAATTTTATAGAGTAATGAATTTCATAAATTCATTTTCGTTTAGCTGAACATACATAGAATCTTTTCATTCATATGTCTGACCTAAATTCTCTTTTGTGGGAGATGTAAATAATGATATTCTGTACAATAGATTGTCCATCAAACTTTCGGCAGAACATCTCAAAAATGAAACCAGCTATATATTTTACATTTTAAATGCCTTAAATACAGCAAAAGGTTTAAAATAAATCCAGAAAAATTGCATAAGTTTTATGCATAAAATTATGAATCTTTTGAATCCTTTCTTAGTGTTAATATGTAGAAGTATTTTTTTTTACTTTTATATAATTTGGATTGTATCGTAAGCAAATTTACTTTTCATTCTACAACCGTATGAACAATATTTATCATATTACTACCTTTAACAATACCTTTGAAATAACTCAGAAGATCTAAACTTTAACTATTATTGATTACATATCTTGAGTTGGGCTAAATCTTTTCTGGTACAGTACCTCTTTGATATATGAAACATACAAGACATTTAGTGCTATCATACAATTTATATGTTAAAAGACATCACACATCCAATGATTTAAAGTGCTATGTAAATATAATTAGAGCTTAATTATATAGTTAAAAATATAGTTATTCGGTGGTCTTTGCAGTAATTAGGAACAAAAACTAAATATGACGCATATTTTACTTTATATATATATATATATATATATACATACTAGCAGACCTGACAGAGGTTGTCCTTTACACACGTCTTTAATTCGAAAATTTTAAACTTTGATTAATCTGTAACAACCTGGGCTGTTTTGATAAAAATGTCTATTAAAAAGTTATTATAATATCTAACTTCATTACATGTACATTTAATCACACTTCGACCAACCGATAGTGTGTGAGTATAACATGAGTGATGTGAAATGTAGAGGATGTTTTAAATAAAAACTTAAAAACTTAATCTGAAGGTAAAAAAGTTGAAAAAAACTATTTTATAACAGGTATATTTTTTCAATTCACAACTTAATTTATCGTAATGCCATTGAATGTAATTCTTTTTTGTTAATCCTTCAGGAGTATACACAAACAACTTAAATGGTTTTCCGATAGGGCTGAAGTATAATAAGCGGCCACCATCACAATCGGACTATTGGTATTTCTGATTAGTCTATCTAAACTACCGAATTCCATTATAGCTATTTAAAATTACAGTGTAGTATCGGAACTGGCCAACAGAATTTAATTTAACTAAAATACTAAATAAGTATTCCCTAAAGGGCTGACGTATAATAAAAGGCCACCATCACAATCGAATTATTGATATTTATAATTAGCCTATTTAAAATACCAAATTTTATTATCTTTATATTTATATTTCTTGTTTGCGTGTGTATGGAGCTGAACTCCTAAACGGGTGAACCATATTGGAATGTTTTCAATTGGATCCAGCAGAATGCGCTACGATAACTGTTTCAAATGTTTTTCTAATTTAATTCCAGGTTGTCCCGACAGTTTGTGCTGCTATCAAATTTGTGTGTTGTTTTGTAACATCGTGTAATTATTGTGTGAGTGCTAATTGTAATAATACATTAATAGAGATTGAAGATGTTTGAAGTGCATACAAACTATAGTTACTTATTAAAGTTATTGAACTCATTTTGCAAATTTTTTGAAGTGAGTATATTGGTCGCATAACCTCAAATAATCTAAGTAGCATACAAATCAAGCTTTAAACTAATTGGATTTAAAATAATTTGTTGTAATTTACATTTTTAATCTGCAATCAAAATTGGTCACATAAGTTCAAATTAAGTAGCATACAAATCACATGTGTGAATAACTATTGCTAATAGTGTAGGAATATTGGTTTTAAATTAAATTCTGTTGGCCAATAATTCGATTGTGATGGTGGCCACTTATACTTCAGCCATATAGGGAATACTTATTTAGTATTTAAGATTAATTAAATTCTGTTGTCCAGTTCCGATACTATTCTGTAATTTTTAAATAACTATAATGAAATTCTGTAGTTTAAATAGGCTAATCAAAAATACCAATAATTCGATTGTGATGGTGGCCGCTTATTATACTTCGGCCTTTAAATAACTATAATCTAATTCGGATCTATTAATGTAATATTACAATTAGCACTCACACAATAATTACACGGTTACAAAACAACACACAAATTTGATAGCAGCACAAAATGTGGGGAAAACGTGGATTTAGAATAGAAAAACAATTTAAACTGCGATCGTAGCGCATTCTGCTGGATCCAATGTAAAACATTCCAAGATCAACAACAATTTATTTATAAATAAAAACTTAACTGATCAATCGCTGCACACTTAATATTTACTACGAATTTCAGTTAAAAGTATATTTTACTAAAACTTCCAATTTTATATCTGGATAAAATCTATTGATAAATTTCTGATTAGCCTATCTAAAGTACCGAGGATAACCTCTATTGATATTTCTAATTACCCTATCTAAACTACCGAATAACATTATAGTTATTTAAAATTACAGTAGCCTATAGTATCGGAACTGTCCAACAGAATTTAATTTATCTAAATTACTAAATAAGTATTCCCTATAGGGCTGAAGTACAATAAGCGGCTACCATTACAATCGAATTATTGATATTTTTGATTAGCCTATCTAAACTACCCAATTTCATTATAGTTATTTAAAATTACAGTATAGTATCAGAACTGGCCAACAGAATTTAATTTAAAACCAATTCCTATACTATAAACAATAGTTATTCACACATGCAATTTGTATGCTATTTAATTTGAACTTATGTGACCAATTTTGAATGCAGATTAAAAATGTAAATTACAACAGATTTTTTTAAATCCAATTAGTTTAAAACTTGATTATCTAAACTGTTAACAATATACCTCTAGACATAGAAACACAACCTTTCGATTTGTATGCTTCTTAGGTTATTGGAGGATATGCGACCAATATACTCACTTCAATAAATTTGCAACATGAGTACAATAACCTTAATAAATAACTAAAGTTTTTTATGCACTTCAAACATCTTCAATCTATATTAATGTATTATTACAATTAGCACTTAGCACAATAATTACACGATGTTACAAAACAACACACAAATTTGATAGCAGCACAAACTGTCGGGACAACCTGGAAATTAAAATAGAAAAACATTATGGCTGTGTTGTAATATTATAATGTTTACATAGAACAATTGGTGAAACTTCATCTTTGAAATATGCATTACACTACTGATCAAGCACTTTACAATAACAATATTCTCTAAATTTTTAATGTAAACTGATGTTTCTGCCTCTTTGATGAACTTCAGCTGAAAGTATTAACAGCTGTTAAGTAACAGTTCACTTTGTATTACGTGTCGTAGCGCAGTCTGGCGGATCCAATGTAAAACACTCCAACATAAACAACATTTATTATTAAAAAATTTATTAATTAAACTATTTAAATTGGACCGAATTGTGAATCTAAACCATTCTCGGATCCACCTAAAGACACACAAAAAGATTCATTAAAATCGGTCCTCCCGTTTAGGAGGAGTTCAGCCCCATACACACGCACACAAGAAATATATATATATATATATATATATATATATATATATATATAAAGATATATATATATTCCTAAAATAAATGTATATATATATATATATATTCCTAAAATAAATGTAGCATGGCATAAAGAATGGTTTTATTAAAACTCTGTAACTTAAACAAATGGTCCTACATTTTATAACTGCAAGAAGTGAAGAAAATATGAAAAGAGTGGAAAATATTGTCGCCATTTTTCTGATATATTATTACTTATAGTAAACAATTTATTTTTAAGTTTCTTTCCGATAAAACTAATTTAAAATGTACTAATACAAATCATACGTATCTTTATATATACGTAATAATACGTATATATATATATATATATATATATATATATATATATATATATATATATATATATATATATCATATCAAATTAATCGTTTAATTGCAGTTGACAATATACATTGCATAGCAAACGTCAATTTTCATGTCTAAATTTTTTCCATTCATCCCACATCAAGGCCACATTTAAACTTACAACATTCAAACATTCACTCCCCATTCATTCCATGCCAATTACGCCCACTTTCGGCGCTGGAGTCAGTTTCCTCATCGCGTGGTCTCCCAGTTGAATGCCAGAAACTCATCAACACTGTAGAAAGCGTTTGACGCCAGGCAGAGTTTGATACGAGTTTTTAACACCTTGGGCGTTGAGGCATTTTTAATTTTGTTTGGCAATCTGTTTATAAAATGAACACCTGCCTGCGAAGGCAAATGTTCATAAACCACCGTTCTGTGCATTCCCGAACGGTAGTTATCTCTGCCTCTTATCTCATATTCATGTATGTCTCGTCCTCTGGTTAAGGCACATTTAGACAAACAATATAAGGTTGTTTCTAAGATGTAGAGACATGGCAAAGTTAACAGTTGCAAATTTTTAAACGCTGTCCTGCACGACTCTCTGAAGTTTAAATTAGCGATAGAATGGTAATAATATATATATATATATATATATATATATATATATATATATATATATATATATATATATGTATTATTACTCATATTAACCTTCAAATATTCAAAAACAAATAAAATTTTCTACGAATATACGAATGTTTGAATTTATTCTATGATATACTTTGTTTACTTTCAACTACATCGAGATCTAATAGGTACCTATGTGATTTCTAGTAGCTTTGTGTCAATGAGGTAATACTGATAGTGTTATAATCTATGTTTAGATTCTATACTGATGTGAAGACTTATTTGATAGGCAACATAATAAGTCTATAAATGTTCTTCACGTTATTTTAAATACATTGTAATTGTGTGGTACGTACCACGGGATGTTATGTACCACGCATGTATATAAGAGGCTGTCTATGTGATAACATTTGGCTGAGACAGTTCTTGTCGGTGATTTGGCTCCCAGATCTGGAATCCTTTTGTCTTCATGTGCAGCAATGATGGCTGTCTGGAGATATGGACTTGGAACTGACTTATAATATACAATTGGTCTAACAACGGCAGTTTAATACAAACATTTCTTATTTTAATAATTTTAGTAAACTAAGAATAGGTTGTTTCATGACTATATGTTAATCTGTTAACTACGGAAGCAATGTTGTCACAGGAGTTGGTTTCGTTCAGTTGTTGCACAGTTAATTCAATAAAGTAATTAAATTACTTCAAATGTACCAGCCTATTTGGAGAGTTAGGCCGAAATATTAAGAGCTCTATAATGTTGGATTTGGATTTTTCGTAAATAATACGATATTTCACAACTATAAAATATTCCGGGAAACTCTTCCTATTTCTCGTTATAAAAAACGTCATAATACTTCAAAGAAATATATATATATATATATAGAAGTTTTTAATTAAATAGTACTTGTTCCGATGAAACTCCAACCTGGGTCTCTGAACAAATTATAGTACTGAAGAGGATAAAAGATTCTAAAGAAATAGTGAAATATGTTATTAGGTAGTCAATTGTGTTTTTCCATATTTCGTACACTAATAAATTCTACAATTTGTTTTAACAAAATATCTATGAACAATATTAATTTATGCACCCCACAAACTACATAATAGAGACTAATGGCCGCACAGGTGTCCTGTTTAGTTCACCGCGGCTCCCCTCTCTGGTGTCCGTTACAAGATATATCGTATCGTGTATCATTGTTCAATTAGATATACAATATAAAATTAGTACCTAATTAAAATTAGGATAGTATCAGGTCAAATAACAATAGATTATCATGATTAACTATGGTGATATTATTTGTAATTCCGCTGTTGAATTAAACTGTTTAATACGACTCTAAAAAAAATATTCATACGTAATTACAAACCAATAGGTTTCAAAAACTGCTACACAGTTTTATGATGACACGAGGTGTATTAATATCGATGCTACATGCAATTGGTTGAACAATATTTGGATACAGTAATGACCAAAGGTAATAAAATATACACGTCACCTACAATGTTTCAATATTCGAGCAATTTATTTTAGTGATAGCTACAGTGGTGTTAATAAAACGTAACTCTTTTTAAAATACAGTATTTTAAAATATAAAATAAGAGAAAATACGGAAATAATGATCAAGAAAGTAAATAATTTTCGTAACTATCAATAATATCCAACATATAATATTTAATTTAATTTATATAAGTATAACATGTATCATTAGAAATAAAGAGATGTATAAAGACTATAAAGTTTAAAAATATTGGTGTTTATTCAGTCGTGTAATTTATACAATTAAATTTAAGGACAGAAATGAGGACTTTATTTAAATAAACACTACATTATATGTTAACTTTTTATATAATAGTGTGGCCTGTTTTTACTTAGAATACAATAAATTTTGCTTTTAATTAACGTCTAATAGATCTTTTACGGCTGTAATATTTACTTAAAAGATTATATTAATCTGTAATCTATACTGCTACGTTACCATTAGATAAATCAGGTCCAATACAGACCTCATTTTAAACCTTATTGTAAATACCGGATTATTACGTAGCACCTAGAAGAGAGGTACATTGCCGCAAATTATCCCATCTCTTTTCTCAAAGTCCTTTTAGAGCAATATATCTATGTCTGGAAAAGTTTACTATACATGAAAATGTTTATGTGTAACTTATGGTTGGTTAAGAAATGCAAACCTACACATTTTATCTTAGCCCACTCCTGAATGCATTATTCATAACCTTCTAAAGAGATGCAATACCGTAAGAACATGAAAAGTAAAACTTTTCCGAGAAATACTGATGTAAAGTAATGAAAAGCAATTCAAACATACCGAATAATTTTACTCGTTTTTGCTTAAAATTTAAAAAGGTTGATATTTTGTGACAATTAAATTTTAAAATAAAAGAGTACTCAAAATCTTCCATTACATCTCCAAAAATTGTTTCCGACGTAAAAACAAGAAGAAAAAATCAGATTATTATTGTTATTATTTATTAATAATTTGGAAATGGATGTACTATATTTGTGACTAATATTTCAAGACAGTGTTGTTATAAATTGTACGGTACATGTAATTATATATTATACATTTTTAGATGTAATCTAGTTACATACGATAATTCATTCAAAGACTCATCTGCTTACTTATGTTCTATAAGACTTATTAAAAGTATTTGATTTTTACTACATACGTTATATATTTATAACTTAAAAATTTTACCTGAGTATGATACAAAGGCTACTCGTAAGATAAGAGATCAAAGTTTAACAACTATATCTATAGTTATAGACGTCCTTAATATAATAGTATTTTCTTTCGATTAACTGTCACAAACTGTGGTTACTTAGAGTCCTTTATTCCAAAGGGTTTGAGAACCTTTCAAAGAATTTAAGCATTTTCTTCAAATGTACTCTATTTATATCATACGTGCATGTATTAAAATCAAGTACCAATCAATCAATCAATCTTACTTGTCTTATATATTTATCACCCATATATTGTAAAATTTATAATATGTATCTCGAAGATACAGGTCGAACAAAAATTTCAAGGTATCGAGTAATAAAACTCTTGTCGCACCAACATATTAGATCTCCAAGACAACATTTATTTTCTCCACATTTTCATTAATGTATAAAAAAAATTGAATTTCGTTAAACAGGAAATACACACTAAATAATTTATTAAAATTAATTACCCTTAAAAACGTCTTCTTATTAAATTATTTTAATGAATGTTTTAGACTTAATCAATTGGCAAGTTTTACTTTAAAAGTAAACCCAAGGTCAAACGACTCTACGGAACTTGATTTTAAGCAACAAATCTAAAATGCAACTAAATATTATTCCACAAAACAATTTATAATACAAAATTATTTATGTACCGAAATCAAAGAAAAACTATTAAATATATGTAATTTTTCATTGCAATTGGTTCATATGTTAAACTTGTGACCTTCACCTGGTCGTCAGGCTCAGTCACGGAGGAGGGGTGGTTGATGACAGCAACTCAAAAAAATTGCTATAAACTTCAAATGTTGAATAAGTTATTATTATATATGTTATAATGCGATGACCCAATTTACAAAAAAACCTAAAACTATCTGTTAGTAGCTGGTGGCCACCCAAGTACTTTATGATTTAAAAATTCAATTTCGTATATACAAGTCTTAAGATAGGTTATGCTAATCAACATCATAGATAACAGAGGCGAGTCATGGTCTCCCACCATTTCAGTTTTGTCAATGTGACTACGGTTAGTGCATTAGTTATGCCCCATGTCCGGGTAGTCAACTAACTCTCAAACAAAGTCCATGTAGGTTAGAAATTAAAGTTCGGATGCTCCCCACAATGAAGTGATCCCATCAGATTATGCACACAGTACAGCAACGAGTAGTGATAGTAGGCTGATCAAAACCTTGAATAAGCACACTAAAATTTAATTATGTTATGAATATTATTATATATAGGGATGCGTAACCTGATAAAAGAAGATACATTTTAGATTATAATGATTATAGAAATGAACCCGCCGTAGATCGTTGGCCTTATAATATTTAACGATCTTCTTAACTCAGACAGAATTAATCATATTCTTAATTTATTATCAATAACAAATCAATCAATATAAATATATATATATATATATATATATATAGAGAGAGAGAGAGATAGATATATATATATATATATATATATATATATATATATATATATATATATATATAGAGAGAGAGAGAGAGAGAGAGAGAGAGAGAGAGAGAGAGATACTTTGATACTTTGATACTTTCTTTATTTATCCTGCCATGGTTTAGACCAATGGTCCACTCCACCACCATGACAGGCAACACATATTCATATGTAATACAATGTTTGAGCAGTAGCCTGATTTTACAAATTAGATTTTTTTATATCTATTATCTTATTCTATTTTATTATGTGTTATAAAACTCTTTTTCTACATCTATATTCTTATTTAAATCATACATATATATATATATATATATATATATATATATATATATATATATATTATAATTTTATCACTTAAATATACCCTACTTACAGTTAAGTTCTATATTTTACTATTTACTTTATATGTTTATTCAATACAAACATAATGTTTTTTTTCTTTTTTTTTGTATGGTCTCAATTCTAAATTCCTATACATATAGGAAAAATTAATCTTACACAAGAAAGAATAATTTACACAGTATTGATGTACTATGAACTTATAATTCATATCTTTCTAAAAATTTCATTTTTATTTTCTTAACAAAGCTGCATTGCTTTCCCTATCACTTTCCCGCAGTTCTCTTTCTAGTACATTCAATAATCTAATAGATGTCACTAAGAAGGACTTACTGTAGATAACAGTTCTATGAATCGGAATTTGTAAAGTTATTCCTGAAAAACGAGAATTTCTAACATGTAAATCAGTCATTCTTTTGTATCTTTCAAACAAATACACTGGTTGTTCATTTTTAAGTACTTTAACTGCCAATTTCATTATATTCAATTCCATCCGCTCCTTAATTTTCAATAAACCAAGGTCTTTATAATATGGTGTTACATGTTGATCCCACCTTAAATTATAGATATATCTTATGCATGCATTTTGCGCTTTCTGTAACTTATCAGTTAACTCATTATTTATGTCACAATAAGCTATATTTGCATAATCAAAAATAGGTAATACTAGTGTTGTTACTAGAAGCTTCTTAATATAAATTGGAGGATTAAAGCTCAATTTTCTAAATTTATACAAACACTGGAATACCCTCCGAACAATATAATTTACTTGTATACGCCATGATAAATCATTAGACATTCTTAAACCTAAATTGACAATTGAGCTCTCTAAATTTAAATGTACATTGTTTATCATCAAAGGTGTCAAACTGTTAACATCAATGTGAGGTAGCAACCTTGAGGATCCAAACAATACCGGCTTACACTTTGTTATATTAAGCTGTAATCCATGATCTTTACACCATGTATGTAATGTACCCAAATCCGCATTCATACAGTTAACAGCATCGTTTACACATTGAATATTAGGCCTACTGTTTAAATATAACTGAATATCATCTGCATACATCATATATTTACAAAATATAACAGAACTACCAATCTTATTAATGTATAAAGAAAAAAGCAAAGCAGAAAGTGTGGATCCCTGTGGAACACCTACAGAGTTATTCTTCCATTCTGAAAAATTTCCATTATTTGTTTTGATTCGCTGAAGTCTATTGGTCAAGTAATCTCGAAACCAATCAACCACAGCGGAACCAAAATTGTAAGATTCTAGAACAGACAATAATAAATTATGATTCACTGAGTCAAAGGCACGACTAAAATCAAGAAGAGAATAATGTTATCTCTCTGTTATCAATAGCATGTCTGATATCGTCTGTTATTTCAACCAGTGCGGTTTGTGTACTGTAAAAGGATCGATAACCAGACTGATATTTATCTAAAATACTATTCCTAGTAACATAATTACAAATTTGGTTATAAACTATTTTATCTAATATCTTACCTAATACACTTAATATGTTTATAGGCCTATAGTCTTTACATTCTGAAGGTGTTTTTATCTTTGCTAATGGTATAATAAGAGCTCTTTTCCACTGACATGGATAAACAGAATTATATAAAGAATAGTTAAAAATATGACACAACAGATCACTGATTTCTTCACAAACCAATTTTAAACATCTAATATGTATTTCATCATTACCAACAGCATTAGACGATATATCTAACATCATTTTAGGAATTTCTTCTCTACGTACTACAGAAAAAATAAACATATCATCAATACCACTAAAGACACCTCTTTGACTTTTATAATAATCAATCAACTCTTCATTTATACTATGGCTAACACCACAGAAATAACTATTCAACTCATTTAGTTGTACAACTACATCTGACATAACATTAGCATTTTTACCAACTCCTTGACTGTTAATTACATTCCAAATATCTTTGCAATGCTTATCTGGTTTCAATAAAGAGTCAAAATGACGGTTTTTCGAGTCTCTTAATATACGTTTTACTTGATTTCTTAAGTCTCTGTAATTTTCCCAAGTTATAGGATCTTTCGTCCTTATATATTGACTGTACAACTTATCCCTGTCTTTCATCGTTGATTTTATTTGTGTATTTGTCCAAGGGCAGGGAGTCCTTTTTGTTGAGATATTTCTTTCAGGTACATATTTATTAAATAAATTATTTAATTTATTAACAAATATATCTACCTTTGTATTTATATTGTCTACTGAGTAAACATCATCCCACGATAAAGATTGACATTCTTGCCTTAATCTATTTACATCTGCATTTTTGAAATCTCTAATAACTTTCATGGCCCTATTAGTACTATTTTTAACTCTAAGACATAGCTCTATGTATATTAAATCATGATAAGATATACCAGCTATAGATATTTGTCCGTACACATTTACTTTGTTCACGTCATTACAAATCAATAAGTCCAATAAGGTATCAGATGTAGGTAAATGGTATGTTGGTTGTAATTGTAGAATAGTAAAATTAAAATTCTCAACTAAATTAATAAATTGCGTTTTATCTGGAAAAAATCTGTCTGTACTTAAGTCTATATTAAAATCTCCTATAAGTAATACATCTGAATAAGTAGGCAATAAGTCCCCAATTATGTCGAAACAGTCCGATATATAACCTGCTTTCGGTGGTCTGTAAAAGGCACACAACAATAACTTCCATCCCAAAGCTACTTCTAAAATAATAAATTCAGGTTTCTTACAGTACAAGGATTGTGATGAAACTAATACTTTGTAATTAAAACATTTCTTAATATATATTCCAATTCCTCCACCCTCCTTACCCTCTCTGTCATGTCTTATGAAGTTAAAACCATCAATACTAAAAGGACTAGAAGCCAAAATGGGTTTCAGGAATGTTTCCGTAACCACAACTATATCAAAAATATTATCCTCAAATAAACTAAAAAAGGACTCTTTGTGCGCTCTTAGGTTTTCTACGTTGACATGAGCTACTTTCAAAAAACCTTTATTCTTATTACTAAATTTAGATTTTTAAACTATTAATCTTTTCCCTATTATGCAGTAATAATCCACAATCACTCGCCATATATTATTATATGGAAGAAAGACATCAATATTTTAGCACATAATATTGTCAAAAAAACACCATACTTACAACATGAAATTAAAACTAAGAAACAACTGATAAACTTATCATACCGAAGATAAACAAAACACAAAACTGAACTGTAAGACAAACACCATCATTTCAACTTTTCAAGGTCCTCTTCTCGCTTCACCTCAATTGCCGGATCTCCTTGATTTTTACGTAGGAAGATGCGTCCTCCGCTGACCCATACGAAAGTGTACTGTTTCTCACTGCGACACAGCCGCGCAGCTCGCAGCAACCTCCTCTTAGCCGGCGTCAGACTGTGGTTGATATAAATCACAGAAGAATTTCCCAGTAGAAAGCCAATGTCCCTGGTGTTCAATTTCCTCTTATCTCTTCTTTTTTGTATAAACATTTGCATATCAATATTTCGCACAAAGCGAACTACTATACTCCCTGGGTTTTCAGATGCTCCAAATCTCGTTCTTATTCGATAACATTTGTCAACCATATTTTGATCAAAGGGGAAACTGATAGCCATAGACACCTTTTCAACCATTTCCATCACATTTTCTTTCTCCACAAATGGTATACCCTGAATTTCAACGGTATTTTCCCTTGAAGCCTGTTCAAGAATGTCCATTTTAAAAGTCAAATCCGATACAATTTTCTTGAGATTTACATTTTCCTGTCTTATGAAGTCAATGTCCTTAGATAATTCAGTAATTGATTTAACCGCATCATCAATTTTTCGACCATTTTCAACAATCCAATCCGCATATTTTTCCATGGAATCCTTAAAATCAGCGTTTGTCTTTTTGACCTCGTTTCTGAATGAAACTATCTCATTCATTATTAAAGACAGTGATACGATATCACCAGATAAGGCCTGCCCCGCAGCTGAAAATAGCTTATCAGATATCGGATCCTGCATTCCTGGGATATCCTGAGCACACGGCTGACATTGCCAGGTTGCTTTAACTTTACCATATTCTTCCCTTGATTTAAATTCAGTTACGCATTTCAAATGAAACGATAAATTACATTTAACACACACACATTTATACGCATTGTGTGAAAATCCTTTGTTACAAGTCTGGCAACTTAATTTCTTATTAGTCCCTGTAGAGCTTGTGTCCGAATCAGTTTCTGAACCGCCTTTAACACTTTTGCTTGGAATCTTAGTACTTACAGATTTAACACCTACAGATCTAATAGGAGTATCGTCATCTTTCAACTGTTTTTTTTAAATTGCACGAAACACATTTCCATCCAGAATTGGTATTCAATATATACTCATAGTCTTCGTCAGTTATTAGAAATTCCTTACCACTTTGTAAACAGCTTAGATGAAAAACAAGTGAACATTCAGTACACTTAAGTTTTTTCTCGTATTTGTCAATCACACTATTACACTGATAACACTTCATAATGACTGAAAAACAGCAATAACAGAGCAAAAGCCAGCAATAACAGCGCAAAAGCCAATACAGTATAGAACAAGGCACAGAGCGTCCGACAGAGAGAGAGAGAGAGAGAGAGAGAGAAGAGAGAGAGAGAGAGAGAGAGAGAGGAGAGAGAGAGAGAGAGAGAAGAGAGAGAGAGAGAGAGAGAGAGAGAGAGAGTAAAAATAACATGACACAGTACCTGAAAAAATTAATTAAAGAGTGCTCTCACTAATTATAGCAGTTTTATTCTTCAGTGGGTATGCCCTATTCATTAGTTAGCTCTGAGATAAGTAGGTAACTATCTGACAAAGAAATATTTATACACTTTTTATTGACGTGAAAACGTCTTAAATTAGGTTGCGGCTCGGAGTCACTCATGAAAAATATCTTTCGTCCTTATATATTGACTGTACAACTTATCCCTGTCTTTCATCATTGATTTTATTTGTGTATTTATCCAAGGGCAGGGAGTCCTTTTTGTTGAGATATTTCTTTCAGGTACATATTTATTAAATAAATTATTTAATTTATTAACAAATATATCTACCTTTGTATTTATATTGTCTACTGAGTAAACATCATCCCACTATAAAGATTGACATTCTTGCCTTAATCTATTTACATCTGCATTTTTGAAATCTCTAATAACTTTCATGACCCTATTAGTACTATTTTTAACTCTAAGACATAGCTCTATGTATATTAAATCATGATAAGATATACCAGCTATAGATATTTGTCCGTACACATTTACTTTGTTCACGTCATTACAAATCAATAAGTCCAATAAGGTATCAGATGTAGGTAAATGGTATGTTGGTTGTAATGGTAGAATAGTAAAATTAAAATTCTCAACTAAATTAATAAATTGCGTTTTATCTGGAAAAAATCTGTCTGTACTTAAGTCTATATTAAAATCTCCTATAAGTAATACATCTGAATAAGTAGGCAATAAGTCCCCAATTATGTCGAAACAGTCCGATATATAACCTGCTTTCGGTGGTCTGTAAAAGGCACACAACAATAACTTCCATCCCAAAGCTACTTCTAAAATAATAAATTCAGGTTTCTTACAGTACAAGGATTGTGATGAAACTAATACTTTGTAATTAAAACATTTCTTAATATATATTCCAATTCCTCCACCCTCCTTACCCTCTCTGTCATGTCTTATGAAGTTAAAACCATCAATACTAAAAGGACTAGAAGCCAAAATGGGTTTCAGGAATGTTTCCGTAACCACAACTATATCAAAAATATTATCCTCAAATAAACTAAAAAAGGACTCTTTGTGCGCTCTTAGGTTTTCTACGTTGACATGAGCTACTTTCAAAAAACCTTTATTCTTATTACTAAATTTAGATTTTTAAACTATTAATCTTTTCCCTATTATGCAGTAATAATCCACAATCACTCGCCATATATTATTATATGGAAGAAAGACATCAATATTTTAGCACATAATATTGTCAAAAAAACACCATACTTACAACATGAAATTAAAACTAAGAAACAACTGATAAACTTATCATACCGAAGATAAACAAAACACAAAACTGAACTGTAAGACAAACACCATCATTTCAACTTTTCAAGGTCCTCTTCTCGCTTCACCTCAATTGCCGGATCTCCTTGATTTTTACGTAGGAAGATGCGTCCTCCGCTGACCCATACGAAAGTGTACTGTTTCTCACTGCGACACAGCCGCGCAGCTCGCAGCAACCTCCTCTTAGCCGGCGTCAGACTGTGGTTGATATAAATCACAGAAGAATTTCCCAGTAGAAAGCCTATGTCCCTGGTGTTCAAGTTCCTCTTATCTCTTCTTTTTTGTATAAACATTTGCATATCAATATTTCGCACAAAGCGAACTACTATACTCCCTGGGTTTTCAGATGCTCCAAATCTCGTTCTTATTCGATAACATTTGTCAACCATATTTTGATCAAAGGGGAAACTGATAGCCATAGACACCTTTTCAACCATTTCCATCACATTTTCTTTCTCCACAAATGGTATACCCTGAATTTCAACGGTATTTTCCCTTGAAGCCTGTTCAAGAATGTCCATTTTAAAAGTCAAATCCGATACAATTTTCTTGAGATTTACATTTTCCTGTCTTATGAAGTCAATGTCCTTAGATAATTCAGTAATTGATTTAACCGCATCATCAATTTTTCGACCATTTTCAACAATCCAATCCGCATATTTTTCCATGGAATCCTTAAAATCAGCGTTTGTCTTTTTGACCTCGTTTCTGAATGAAACTATCTCATTCATTATTAAAGACAGTGATACGATATCACCAGATAAGGCCTGCCCCGCAGCTGAAAATAGCTTATCAGATATCGGATCCTGCATTCCTGGGATATCCTGAGCACACGGCTGACATTGCCAGGTTGCTTTAACTTTACCATATTCTTCCCTTGATTTAAATTCAGTTACGCATTTCAAATGAAACGATAAATTACATTTAACACACACACATTTATACGCATTGTGTGAAAATCCTTTGTTACAAGTCTGGCAACTTAATTTCTTATTAGTCCCTGTAGAGCTTGTGTCCGAATCAGTTTCTGAACCGCCTTTAACACTTTTGCTTGGAATCTTAGTACTTACAGATTTAACACCTACAGATCTAATAGGAGTATCGTCATCTTTCAACTGTTTTTTTAAATTGCACGAAACACATTTCCATCCAGAATTGGTATTCAATATATACTCATAGTCTTCGTCAGTTATTAGAAATTCCTTACCACTTTGTAAACAGCTTAGATGAAAAACAAGTGAACATTCAGTACACTTAAGTTTTTTCTCGTATTTGTCAATCACACTATTACACTGATAACACTTCATAATGACTGAAAAACAGCAATAACAGCGCAAAAGCCAGCAATAACAGCGCAAAAGCCAATACAGTATAGAACAAGGCACAGAGCGTCCGACAGAGAGAGAGAGAGAGAGAGGAGAGAGAGAGAGAGAGAGAGGAGAGAGAGAGAGAGAGAGAGAGAGAGAGGAGAGAGAGAGAGAGAGAGAGAGAGAGAGAGAGAGAGAGAGAGAGTAAAAATAACATGACACAGTACCTGAAAAAATTAATTAAAGAGTGCTCTCACTAATTATAGCAGTTTTATTCTTCAGTGGGTATGCCCTATTCATTAGTTAGCTCTGAGATAAGTAGGTAACTATCTGACAAAGAAATATTTATACACTTTTTATTGACATGACAACGTCTTAAATTAGGTTGCGGCTCGGAGTCACTCATGAAAAATATCTTTCGTCCTTATATATTGACTGTACAACTTATCCCTGTCTTTCATCATTGATTTTATTTGTGTATTTATCCAAGGGCAGGGAGTCCTTTTTGTTGAGATATTTCTTTCAGGTACATATTTATTAAATAAATTATTTAATTTATTAACAAATATATCTACCTTTGTATTTATATTGTCTACTGAGTAAACATCATCCCACTATAAAGATTGACATTCTTGCCTTAATCTATTTACATCTGCATTTTTGAAATCTCTAATAACTTTCATGACCCTATTAGTACTATTTTTAACTCTAAGACATAGCTCTATGTATATTAAATCATGATAAGATATACCAGCTATAGATATTTGTCCGTACACATTTACTTTGTTCACGTCATTACAAATCAATAAGTCCAATAAGGTATCAGATGTAGGTAAATGGTATGTTGGTTGTAATGGTAGAATAGTAAAATTAAAATTCTCAACTAAATTAATAAATTGCGTTTTATCTGGAAAAAATCTGTCTGTACTTAAGTCTATATTAAAATCTCCTATAAGTAATACATCTGAATAAGTAGGCAATAAGTCCCCAATTATGTCGAAACAGTCCGATATATAACCTGCTTTCGGTGGTCTGTAAAAGGCACACAACAATAACTTCCATCCCAAAGCTACTTCTAAAATAATAAATTCAGGTTTCTTACAGTACAAGGATTGTGATGAAACTAATACTTTGTAATTAAAACATTTCTTAATATATATTCCAATTCCTCCACCCTCCTTACCCTCTCTGTCATGTCTTATGAAGTTAAAACCATCAATACTAAAAGGACTAGAAGCCAAAATGGGTTTCAGGAATGTTTCCGTAACCACAACTATATCAAAAATATTATCCTCAAATAAACTAAAAAAGGACTCTTTGTGCGCTCTTAGGTTTTCTACGTTGACATGAGCTACTTTCAAAAAACCTTTATTCTTATTACTAAATTTAGATTTTTAAACTATTAATCTTTTCCCTATTATGCAGTAATAATCCACAATCACTCGCCATATATTATTATATGGAAGAAAGACATCAATATTTTAGCACATAATATTGTCAAAAAAACACCATACTTACAACATGAAATTAAAACTAAGAAACAACTGATAAACTTATCATACCGAAGATAAACAAAACACAAAACTGAACTGTAAGACAAACACCATCATTTCAACTTTTCAAGGTCCTCTTCTCGCTTCACCTCAATTGCCGGATCTCCTTGATTTTTACGTAGGAAGATGCGTCCTCCGCTGACCCATACGAAAGTGTACTGTTTCTCACTGCGACACAGCCGCGCAGCTCGCAGCAACCTCCTCTTAGCCGGCGTCAGACTGTGGTTGATATAAATCACAGAAGAATTTCCCAGTAGAAAGCCAATGTCCCTGGTGTTCAAGTTCCTCTTATCTCTTCTTTTTTGTATAAACATTTGCATATCAATATTTCGCACAAAGCGAACTACTATACTCCCTGGGTTTTCAGATGCTCCAAATCTCGTTCTTATTCGATAACATTTGTCAACCATATTTTGATCAAAGGGGAAACTGATAGCCATAGACACCTTTTCAACCATTTCCATCACATTTTCTTTCTCCACAAATGGTATACCCTGAATTTCAACGGTATTTTCCCTTGAAGCCTGTTCAAGAATGTCCATTTTAAAAGTCAAATCCGATACAATTTTCTTGAGATTTACATTTTCCTGTCTTATGAAGTCAATGTCCTTAGATAATTCAGTAATTGATTTAACCGCATCATCAATTTTTCGACCATTTTCAACAATCCAATCCGCATATTTTTCCATGGAATCCTTAAAATCAGCGTTTGTCTTTTTGACCTCGTTTCTGAATGAAACTATCTCATTCATTATTAAAGACAGTGATACGATATCACCAGATAAGGCCTGCCCCGCAGCTGAAAATAGCTTATCAGATATCGGATCCTGCATTCCTGGGATATCCTGAGCACACGGCTGACATTGCCAGGTTGCTTTAACTTTACCATATTCTTCCCTTGATTTAAATTCAGTTACGCATTTCAAATGAAACGATAAATTACATTTAACACACACACATTTATACGCATTGTGTGAAAATCCTTTGTTACAAGTCTGGCAACTTAATTTCTTATTAGTCCCTGTAGAGCTTGTGTCCGAATCAGTTTCTGAACCGCCTTTAACACTTTTGCTTGGAATCTTAGTACTTACAGATTTAACACCTACAGATCTAATAGGAGTATCGTCATCTTTCAACTGTTTTTTTAAATTGCAACGAAACACATTTCCATCCAGAATTGGTATTCAATATATACTCATAGTCTTCGTCAGTTATTAGAAATTCCTTACCACTTTGTAAACAGCTTAGATGAAAAACAAGTGAACATTCAGTACACTTAAGTTTTTTCTCGTATTTGTCAATCACACTATTACACTGATAACACTTCATAATGACTGAAAAACAGCAATAACAGCGCAAAAGCCAGCAATAACAGCGCAAAAGCCAATACAGTATAGAACAAGGCACAGAGCGTCCGACAGAGAGAGAGAGAGAGAGAGAGAGAGAGAGAGAGGAGAGAGAGAGAGAGGAGAGAGAGAGAGAGAGAGAGAGAGAGAGAGAGAGAGAGAGAGGAGAGAGAGAGAGAGAGAGAGAGAGAGAGAGTAAAAATAACATGACACAGTACCTGAAAAAATTAATTAAAGAGTGCTCTCACTAATTATAGCAGTTTTATTCTTCAGTGGGTATGCCCTATTCATTAGTTAGCTCTGAGATAAGTAGGTAACTATCTGACAAAGAAATATTTATACACTTTTTATTGACGTGACAACGTCTTAAATTAGGTTGCGGCTCGGAGTCACTCATGAAAAATATCTTTCGTCCTTATATATTGACTGTACAACTTATCCCTGTCTTTCATCATTGATTTTATTTGTGTATTTATCCAAGGGCAGGGAGTCCTTTTTGTTGAGATATTTCTTTCAGGTACATATTTATTAAATAAATTATTTAATTTATTAACAAATATATCTACCTTTGTATTTATATTGTCTACTGAGTAAACATCATCCCACTATAAAGATTGACATTCTTGCCTTAATCTATTTACATCTGCATTTTTGAAATCTCTAATAACTTTCATGACCCTATTAGTACTATTTTTAACTCTAAGACATAGCTCTATGTATATTAAATCATGATAAGATATACCAGCTATAGATATTTGTCCGTACACATTTACTTTGTTCACGTCATTACAAATCAATAAGTCCAATAAGGTATCAGATGTAGGTAAATGGTATGTTGGTTGTAATGGTAGAATAGTAAAATTAAAATTCTCAACTAAATTAATAAATTGCGTTTTATCTGGAAAAAATCTGTCTGTACTTAAGTCTATATTAAAATCTCCTATAAGTAATACATCTGAATAAGTAGGCAATAAGTCCCCAATTATGTCGAAACAGTCCGATATATAACCTGCTTTCGGTGGTCTGTAAAAGGCACACAACAATAACTTCCATCCCAAAGCTACTTCTAAAATAATAAATTCAGGTTTCTTACAGTACAAGGATTGTGATGAAACTAATACTTTGTAATTAAAACATTTCTTAATATATATTCCAATTCCTCCACCCTCCTTACCCTCTCTGTCATGTCTTATGAAGTTAAAACCATCAATACTAAAAGGACTAGAAGCCAAAATGGGTTTCAGGAATGTTTCCGTAACCACAACTATATCAAAAATATTATCCTCAAATAAACTAAAAAAGGACTCTTTGTGCGCTCTTAGGTTTTCTACGTTGACATGAGCTACTTTCAAAAAACCTTTATTCTTATTACTAAATTTAGATTTTTAAACTATTAATCTTTTCCCTATTATGCAGTAATAATCCACAATCACTCGCCATATATTATTATATGGAAGAAAGACATCAATATTTTAGCACATAATATTGTCAAAAAAACACCATACTTACAACATGAAATTAAAACTAAGAAACAACTGATAAACTTATCATACCGAAGATAAACAAAACACAAAACTGAACTGTAAGACAAACACCATCATTTCAACTTTTCAAGGTCCTCTTCTCGCTTCACCTCAATTGCCGGATCTCCTTGATTTTTACGTAGGAAGATGCGTCCTCCGCTGACCCATACGAAAGTGTACTGTTTCTCACTGCGACACAGCCGCGCAGCTCGCAGCAACCTCCTCTTAGCCGGCGTCAGACTGTGGTTGATATAAATCACAGAAGAATTTCCCAGTAGAAAGCCAATGTCCCTGGTGTTCAAGTTCCTCTTATCTCTTCTTTTTTGTATAAACATTTGCATATCAATATTTCGCACAAAGCGAACTACTATACTCCCTGGGTTTTCAGATGCTCCAAATCTCGTTCTTATTCGATAACATTTGTCAACCATATTTTGTTCAAAGGGGAAACTGATAGCCATAGAGACCTTTTCAACCATTTCCATCACATTTTCTTTCTCCACAAATGGTATACCCTGAATTTCAACGGTATTTTCCCTTGAAGCCTGTTCAAGAATGTCCATTTTAAAAGTCAAATCCGATACAATTTTCTTGAGATTTACATTTTCCTGTCTTATGAAGTCAATGTCCTTAGATAATTCAGTAATTGATTTAACCGCATCATCAATTTTTCGACCATTTTCAACAATCCAATCCGCATATTTTTCCATGGAATCCTTAAAATCAGCGTTTGTCTTTTTGACCTCGTTTCTGAATGAAACTATCTCATTCATTATTAAAGACAGTGATACGATATCACCAGATAAGGCCTGCCCCGCAGCTGAAAATAGCTTATCAGATATCGGATCCTGCATTCCTGGGATATCCTGAGCACACGGCTGACATTGCCAGGTTGCTTTAACTTTACCATATTCTTCCCTTGATTTAAATTCAGTTACGCATTTCAAATGAAACGATAAATTACATTTAACACACACACATTTATACGCATTGTGTGAAAATCCTTTGTTACAAGTCTGGCAACTTAATTTCTTATTAGTCCCTGTAGAGCTTGTGTCCGAATCAGTTTCTGAACCGCCTTTAACACTTTTGCTTGGAATCTTAGTACTTACAGATTTAACACCTACAGATCTAATAGGAGTATCGTCATCTTTCAACTGTTTTTTTAAATTGCACGAAACACATTTCCATCCAGAATTGGTATTCAATATATACTCATAGTCTTCGTCAGTTATTAGAAATTCCTTACCACTTTGTAAACAGCTTAGATGAAAAACAAGTGAACATTCAGTACACTTAAGTTTTTTCTCGTATTTGTCAATCACACTATTACACTGATAACACTTCATAATGACTGAAAAACAGCAATAACAGCGCAAAAGCCAGCACGTTTGAAGACTATCACAAGGGCCCATTATATTACATCATGTGATTTCACTTATTAGACTACAGATTTTGATTTTAAATTTGCTTGCTAAGCAACGGGTAAAATTTAGTATTTTCATGATTGTTGTAATTTTGAGTCAATTGTAAAATAATAAGGAGAAAGGCTAGTCCAGCCGTTCTGAAGGTTATCGCTTAGCAACAAATGTAACAATTACTTTGTATTTATTACAATTAAAATTTAGACTGTCAAAGTTATCAACGGATTTTTGCAATTCCAACTAAAATTTAGTTTTTTAGTATGTTATATTTTATTTGGATTTTAAACACAGCAATATAATTTTTATCCTATTCGTCCGTGAGTTACAGTTTACTTTTTGTTACATGGTTTTAGATATTAACCTATCAATAACGTCATATGCATTCATATTAAAATTGAAAATAACTTATAATTGTGTTTAAAACTATTTTAACTCATAGCTTAGAAAATTCTAAACGGTATTTAGCAATATAAAACTTAATACGATAAAAATAATAAAAGCACTTTGAAATGTTATTGATAAAAAGTATTTTTAAGACATTTTAAATAGCCTGTTATATTTGTTTTGAAATCTGAAATATTTATATCAAACATCAAACGTTTGTAAAGTCCACTTCAACTTTCTGTGTCCTATTTATCCGAAAATAAACCGCGAAAGAGAATTCAAAATAAATGAAAAAATTGCATACAATACCATTGTTAATTTTAGATTGAAAACAATCATTAAGTATTATTTTAATGAAAATAACGGCTGAAGACGTTGTAGTAAAAAGTTATTAAAATATTAAATACCAATTTAATATTAAAAATTAAATATTTTTTAACCTGTTAATAGATGTGAAATATAAGTTTCTTCTGTTACTTTGCAGATAGACTATTTTGCATATTTTAAAATAAAATAGCTTCTTCTTGAAGGAAACCAATTAAAAACATATTAATAACACAACATTTAATATGTTCTTTGCTAGAATCTTGTACGTGAATATTCTACCAATAAATATTCTACCGAGATAAAGACGTTGTCACGTAAAATCTTCGCCCGTAAAACCGACTTTACAGGCAACCATAATTTTTTTTTCTAGGCTTCTATAAAAAATACAAACGAGATATCAAATATAGGATCTGACTTAGTTCTGAATATTAAATGCCATTACCATCTAGGGTTTAGATAAATGAAACCCATGTGGATAAAAATCCCATATAACACATAATATGATAAGTTAACCATTAATTAACAATCTGGTTAACCAATATTAATGCCATAAAATATCTTTCTGTAAACAGGTATAGGGAAGATCTCTCTTTCAACAGACAGCAGCGATCTACTCTTATCGTGTTATTAATTTCATTCTAAATTTGTAGTAATTTTACTTGAGCAAGTGGACCAAATTATTTCAAATAAAGTTCTTTACAATGATGTCAGGGTTCCCCAATTGATCATTTATTCGTATTTAACCAACTAATATATATCGTGCATGTTCTTATTGTGTTTCCATGATTGAGTAATCAAAATTTAATACATAAACAGCACAAAAATACATGTATAAACCCATGGGTTTAACTGACTCACGGCTAAAGTAAATAAATAAATCTCTCCTCTTCGCACTTAGTTAAGTGTGTCAAATCCACAAAACGAAGAAGGCTCGACCGCGTAGTTGAAGCTCGTTGGCGATGATCTGCCCCGTAACGACAAACTCTTCCTTCTAGCCATTGGCCGGCTATTAACCAGTCGACAGGTAGCAAGCCTCGAGTCTGTTTAATCAGATGAGAGCTGATAAGCCATCGTAAGCGCCGTATCGGTCGTATCTATATGTCTGTTCTCTCGTTGTTTGCTCTGATTCCCGTCAGATTTAACGATAAGGCAATTATGCGCCGTATTTAATTGGGTAACGCAATGTCAAGGGGGTTGTGTTTAAATTTCTCCGGTTCAGGAGAATGTGGGCCACAAAAAATGTCTTGTTGTCGGAATAGTTGACCAGCTTCAATAATTGGGATGCAAACTCAGGGTGATCAGTCCTGTTACCGACGGGATTTGGCAATCGGGGCATTTCAAATGTGACATCAAACTGCGATGTAATCAAGACAGTATTTAAGGCTGGCATTATTTATATGTGAAAAGCTACTATAACATTGTAGTCTCAAAGAGCTATAAGTTTATAAGGCAAGAGTTTTCAGTAAGTTAGGAATTCAGTTTCTAAAAGCCAAAGCGGACATTATTTAAAAGTCTTTAGAGGATGATTGAACTAAAAACCCGTTTATGCTTCGGTAAAGCCCAGAGCCAAGATTGTTGCAAGAATGGTTTTGTCCATAGGCTATAGTCTATATACTAAAAGCATGTTGAGGAATTTTTATATTCCGCTCTTACTGTCGGAGATATCTCAGAGGCCACAGTTTCCTAAAAGGCCCAAACCCCTGACAACGGAAATTTTCTACGCTTCCAGAAGTTCCATTGGACTACAGCATTGTGTATTATGTGTTCATATTTGTACATTTTACCAATGAAAAAAAATTCCTACCACTAAGGGTCATGAAAGATAATTTTATTTGTTCTTATACAGGTCATACAGTTTTACACAAGAAGATAAAACTTCTTTTATGAAACATAAAATTACTCTAGGTTACAAACACAACGAACATAGCTTAATTACTGCAGCACAGTGTTGGTTCTACAATTACAGCCGCCTATCGAGACTGAGCTCCTGCCCCGCCGAGAGAATAAATGGACAGCTGTCAGTTCGGGAACTAATAACATCAGCCGATGGGATACTGACTAAGTACTATTTCTCAACCAAAACACTTAGTTAAATCCGTTGTACAAACATATGTAAACCAGTGACCCAATTTCCACTCAGTCATTTAGTGTTTCTTTTTTAACGGTTCCAGATGTAGGAAATTTTTAATTATCTTAAACACATACTTTTTTAGAGATTTTTAACCCTCAGTTTTTTTAAGGTGCGAAAGCTCCAAAAATGTTTTTAAGTAAAATATCACTGCAAATTGCATGCACAGAATACCAATAATTATCTGGTTGTTATGTATTTATTTTTTAATTAGTTAAAAACACAGGGCTCTTTAAAATGCATGGTTGTTTTATTTTTACGTCCACCATTTTGAATCTGTAAAAAGTTTTGAACACACACTTTACTTTCATGTTTCCGTCAAAAAGAGAATGAAAGCAATGTGCCAACAACGTTTTTGGTGTAGGTTTAAAGATTTATATATTCGATCCATGCATCTTTAGTTTATTTTGAGTAGATTCACTGTATATGACAGCATTCCGTTTCCTTGTAATAGCTCTTAATGTTGAAATCAAAATTTAGAAGAACTTATCTGATTCACCCAGTATACAGATATATTAACTTTCAATATATTTATATGTTGAATATTTACTGGTAATATTGCAAAGTGAAAACAATATAAATTATTTTGCAAGCATATAATGTTGTTATACTGAATACATTTTTGCTATTATGTTTTATACTGAAACAATTGTCTCCGTAATAAACATAATAGTTCACTGCGTGATGTAATACATAAAATACTGTAATTTTTATGGTGGATGCCTAATAATATTTATATATACCAAATCTATGCACACGTAATATACTACCAATAACAAGTTGAGAATACGTCACACCATGTGTCCTGTAACAGAATCCACTTAAGATGTATGTAAAATTTCAATTCAGCAAATGCGTTACAACGACACGTGTAATATGATTGCATTAAGTTTGTTTAAAAATTTATTTATTATGGACTGTTCTAGATGCCTTTATGGTTACTCGTAAAAAAATTTAAAGAGTATCAATATTTTGAGACAAATCCCATAGAGTCAAATGTGGCATCACTGAACTCAGTGTAATCCGTGTAGGAATTAAGGTAATTCCACTAAAACATCATTTATATACAATAGCTCCTTATTGAAATACCATTGAAAGGCGAGAAGAATGTTCAAAGAAAATTTTTGTAAACCTTCGAGTGATAGGGTTTCCTTGCTTAGCAAATAGGAACTAACAGAGAGAATTACAAATACCATCTTATATTACCAATTTATTTTTGATTCTGTCAGACACTAATGTTATATTTTATTATATACTCAGTATAAGTAAGTGTTGTATATATACATATAAAATATATATGTTCCTACAAGTAGATAATAATATGGGGTTCCTGGCGCACTTTCGGAGCCGACCGAAAAGCAATGTAAAATACTGTTCAATGTACCATAAAGGAAGCTGAGAAATAACACAGCAAATCTCAATGAAAAATTAACCGAATCTACAGTCGTTCGTCTCCAAAAGCGATCGGTACATTACTATCTACTCTGTGGAATGAAAAATTAACCAAATCTACAGCTGTTTGCTTCTACTTTCTTAAGCTGTGCTTTGTAAAATGTTGTCAAATCTGCTACGAATAAAGGAAAAATCTTCAATGACAGTCGAGGTGTGCTACTACAGACCGACCATCACGATAATCGCTTCGCCTGCGTCATATCCGTAGTGATATCACGCCGTGAGAGGCGCAATCGTTGGTTTACAAGCACCATTTAGTTAAATAAATTTTTCTATCTAAATGGAGCGCGAAAAAATATCATGTCCGTTCTGCAAAAAAGAAATTTTAAGAAAAAACTATGATCGCCATTATAATTGTAAAAGTCACGAAAAAAACAAGCAAATTTACGATAATGAACTAAATTATTTAAGACAATGGGCTAGAAAAAATAAAATTGCCGATCACGAAAACATGTTTAATATTGAGAAATTACGTGAATTAAAGAGAAATTTCAAAGTTGAAAAGAAAAATCTCGACCTATTTAATGATGAAAAACTTCATTCAATAGCTGAAAAGTTAGCTATCGGTACTAACGATAAAACCAAGTCTGAAATGATCGAAGAAATTGATAAAACTCTTAAAGTAAAATCCGAAAATATCATTGATGTAGAAGTTTTATCCTCAATACACGGTCTTTTCAAGCAATACATTTTAACAAACTTGAACGACAATTCCATGTCAATTTACAAATATCTTTCAATTATGCGGTCAGAAATTAAAAGTTTAATCGAGAAATTTCAAGAAAATGTTAAAAATATGAAAGGGCTATCTCTCTTTGGAATGTGAATACGAACGAACTTTAGTGAATGGTGAACCGCAAACATGTCTAATGTATTTTACTATCAAAGCAGACGAAATCTTTGACGTAAACGACTTTATTACTAAGCAATTTAATAAATTAACACATCGAGAACAAACGAATAATCCAAATAAAGGTTCCGGATGGACATTTAAAAGTTGTAAACAACTAGTTTTGAGCCTTAACAAACACGAAATGATGAATGCAGGATCATACATCGATTTACCAAAGAATATCAAAGATAAAAAAGCTTGTATAAATATAAAAAATAGAGATGATTTTTGCTTTATTTACTCAATAAGATGTGCTATTGAAAAACCAGAAAGAGACTGTGAACGTGTAAAGCAATACGAAAAATTTGTGAATGACGAAATATTTTCAGGTTTTGAGTATCCAATGTCTCTGAAAGATATACAAATATTTGAAAAACGAAGCTACAATTCCAAGTATAAGTATCCAACAATGTCTATCAATGTCTACAGTTTTGATGAAAATATTAACATTGTTCCGTTACAAATTTCTGAAAAATATGACGCTGAAACAAACATTGATTTATTGTATGTTAAACAAGATGATAAATCTCATTATGTTTTGATAACCGATTTAAATAAGCTTGTTTCTTCGCAGTTGTCTAAACATAAAGAAAGAAAATTTTTGTGTAGAAGATGTTTAAGCCATTTTTACAAATCTGGAGATTTAACAGATCACTTAGAAATTTGTAAAAATCATGAAGTTTGTAAGCCAATTATGCCATTTCCAGGTCAAACAACTAAATTTACTAATTATCAAAAGAAATTTAACCATCCGTACGTAATTTATATGGACTTTGAGAGCATATTAGAAAAAATTCCGACATGCAAGAACAATCCACAAAGATCGACTACAACCAAGATTCAGAGGCACATTCCTTATGGTTTTACTCTATATTTAGTGTCGAATGTGACCAATCGCATGTACAAACCGATATGTTATCGTGCCAAAAATGAAGAAGATTTGAAAAACGTCCCGACAAAATTGTTTGAAGAACTCAATAAATTATCGAAATACATAGCGAAAAAATATAATTCTAAGAACATGAAACCTATGAAATTGACAGAAGAAGAAGAAATTTCGTATCAAAATTCAAACGTTTGTCATATCTGTGAATGGTCTGCTTATGATGTTGGGTCAATTCAGTATGGTTTTACTCCTGATAGTTGGAAAGATAAGATTTATAATAAAGTGAGAGATCATTGTCATTTAACCGGCAAGTTTCGAGGCGCAGCTCATGCATGTTGCAATCTAAATTAGAAATTTCCACAAAACATTCCAGTTTTCTGTCACAATATGAGTAACTATGACACACATTTGTACATAAAAGAATTGGCTAAGCAATATGGAAATGTTGATTTGATCGCAAACACCGATGAAAAATATATAAATTATTCTGTAAATTCTGGATACGGGTATGAGTTTAATGGTGACAAACCTAGAAAGTTCATAAAATTCTCTTTCGTGGACACATTTAGATTCATGGCCTCGTCTATTGAAAAATTAGCGAAAAATCTAAAGAAAGAAGACTTCAAACATACAAATCATTTTATACAAGATGGACTGAATGAGATAATAGAAAGACAGCCAAATGACGACGACGAGATTTTTAAAATTCTATCTGGAAAAGGAATATTTCCCTATGAATTTATCGACAGTATTGAAAAAACTTGATTACACAGAAGAATTGAGAATTCAAGATTTCTATTCACTTTTGACAGATGATGAGAGCATATCTGAGAAAGATTTTCAACACTACTTAAATGTTTGGAACAAATTAAAAGAGAAAAATCTAGGAAATTACTCTGATCTCTATAACATTCAAGATGTTCTATTGCTCGCTGATATCTTTGAAAATTTCAGAAAGATTTGCTTAAATTGCTATAAACTTGATCCGGCACACTATCTAACAGCTCCCAGTCTTGCATGGGATGCTATGTTAAAATTAACTAAAATCGAGCTTCAACTGATACACGATTACGATATGTATTTAATGATCGAAAAAGGTATTCGCGGAGGCATTTCTCAATGTATTAAACGATATGTGAAAGCAAATAACAAATATTTAAAAGATTTTGATAAGACAAAGCCCGAAAACTATTTACTCTATCTCGATGCTAATAACCTTTATGGGTATGGCCTAATGCAAAAACTGCCGTTTAGTGATATCAAGTGGATGGATCCAAAAACTTACACAACTGCAGAATGGAAAGAAACAATTTTGGAACTCACTGGCGACGAAGATTATGGCTATATTCTCGAAGTCGATCTTGGATATCCAACAAATTTACACGAACATCACAAGGATTTACCTCTTGCTCCAGAACATTTTAAAAACAAACTTTGCACAACTCTACTGGATAAAACTGAATACGTTGTTCATTCGAGAAATTTGAAGTTCTATTTGGAACAAGGTATGATTTTGAAACATGTGAATAGAGTTATTGCATTCGATCAGAAGCCTTTTATGAAAGAATACATTGATTTTAACACAAACATGAGAACCAAAGCTACAAGCGACTTTGAAAAGGACTTTTATAAGCTGATGGACAACTCAGTTTTTGGAAAATCTATGGAAAATGTGAGAAACAGATGTGATATTAAGCTTGGAAATGAAGAATTTTCAATGAAACAAGCTAAGAAAACAAATTTCAAATGCTTTAACATCTTTGACGACAACTGTATAGCGAGTCACATGTACAAACAAAAGGTTAAATTTAACAAACCGATTTACATAGGATTTTCAGTTCTCGACCTCTCAAAATTGCTAATGTACGAGTTTTATTACAACAAATTAAAGAAGTTTGATCCAGATTTGAATCTGTGTTACATGGATACAGACAGTTATTTTCTAGAATTGAAACGAGATCCTTTTAAAATTATTAAAGAAAATATAGATGACTTTGATACAAGTGATTATCCAAAAGATCATGAATGTTTCACTACTAAAAATAAGAAGGTAATAGGGAAATTCAAAGATGGGTTAAATAGCGAAGTTTTAGAAGAATTTTGTGGTTTAAGGTCTAAGATGTACTCGTACAAATATCTAGATAAAAACCCAGTTAGGTGTAAAGGAATTAAGAGAAGCGTTGTAAATAAAACAATAAATATCGAAAACTTGAAGAGATGTTTGTTCGAAGATAAAGAAGAATTTAGGGAGATGACAGTCATCAAAAGTTATAAACATGAGTTGTACACTGTTACCATAAACAAGCTGGCACTGAACGCTAAAGATGATAAGAGAATTGTCCTAGAAAATAAGATCGATACAGTACCGTATGGCTATAAAACAGATATATTAGACGAATTAAATAAACTTGGAAACTTTGATATGTAAATGGAAGATGATTTAATTCACTGTCACAAGTGTAAAAAGAAAACGAAAAATATAGATTCTAAAATCGTTCAAACTCAAAACGGATTGTATAGAATTGCAGCAAAATGTTCAAAATGTAAGACAAATAAGAGTAAATTTATAAAGAATCCTTATGAAAAACAAGTAAAGAAAGAATCTAAGAATAAGGAAGAAATCGAGATTGAAGCTAGAGAAATTCATGCACCAGTACGAAAAAAGTTTAAAAAGAGAAAAATTATAACTTTAGGAATTGACGATTTATGGGCAGCAGATTTAGTAATAATGTCTAACTATTCGGATCAAAATGATGGATTCAAGTATATGTTAAATGTTATTGATACTTTCTCAAAATATGCTTGGTCAAGAGCTATCAAAAGAAAAAAACGGCAAGGATATTTCAAAAGCTTTCGAAGATATAGTAAAAGATGCCATAAGGATCAATCACAAACCTCCTAACCTACTTCATACAGATAAGGGTTTAGAGTTTAAAAATAAAGAATTTAACGATGTTTTGAGGAAATACAACATTAAGATTTATCATACTGAAAACGAAGAGAAATCAAGTATTGTAGAGAGATATAACAGAACTCAAAATGAGAGAATGAAAGTAATTTTTGAGATTAATAAAAACTTTAAATGGATCGATATTCTTCAAAAAATCGTAAAGAAATATAACGATACAGTTCACAGCACAATCAAAATGAAACCGAAAGACGTAGATAAGGATGCAGAAAAGGAGTTATTAGAGACCGTTTTCAAGTATGTTCCACCTGAAATTCACACGAAAACTAAATTTAAAGTCAATGATCATGTAAGAATTGTTAGTAAAAAACAAACATTTTCGAACAAATATAAGAACAATTGGTCAAGAGAAATCTTTGTGATTTATCAAATTAATAACACAGATCCTGTAACTTATAGTATAAAAGATTTAAATAATGAAGAAATAACCGAAAATTTCTATGAATATGAATTGAGAAAGTCAAAGCTGTAATTTTTTCTATATAAATGGAGTCTCAAAAGAAATGTACACAGTGTCAAGAATTTAAAGATTTTGAAGCTTTTTATAAAAATAAGAATAAAAAAGAAGGATTAGGGTCTATGTGTAAGGATTGCCATAGTAAATATGAGAGAGAATTATACGAAAAAATAGAAAAATTAACGTTAGAAGAGAAAAAATTTTGCGATTGTAAAGAAATTAAGAATATTTCAGAATTTCACAACTGGCATTATAGTAAAGATAAAAAACAAGCTTTTGTAAGGATTGTGCTATAAGAATTTTCCGAGAAAGTCAAAATAAACCGACTCATTGCGAATGTGGAAGAGTTCTTCAATGGTTACCTAGTTATGCTAAACATTTACAAACAAAATATCATAAGTCAAGAGTTTTTAATAAAATTTAGTAACATTTTCATCGTGTAATAATTTTTTCTATATAAATGGAGTCTCAAAAGAAATGTACAAAGTGTCAAGAATTTTATAAGGAAAAGAATAGAAAAGACTGTTATTGTAAGGAATTATATGATAAAATGAACAAATTAACTTTAGAAGAGAAAAAGTGTTACTTTTGTAAAGAAATTAAAAATATTTCTGAATTTAATAACTGGCAGTATAGTAAAGATAGAAAAGATGCTTTTTGCAAAGATTGTGCTAAAAAATTTTCAGCGAAAGTTATAAAAACGAAATGCCTTGTGAATATGAAAAAAAAATTCTACGATGGTTACCTAGTTATGCTAAACATTTACAAACAAAATATAATAAATCGAGAGTTTTTAGTAAAATTTAGAAACATTTTCATCGTGTAATTTAGATATTCTATAAATCAGTCGAGATTCTGCCATATTTGTAGTAAAATGATTTCCGTTGTATAAAATATTCAAAGATTCTTTCATTTGGTTATACAGATTGATAGAATTTGGTTCGTCATCAATGAACAAAATCTCTAATTCAGGATAATTTATTTTTAGATGTTTTAATCGGTTTGGTATTTCTCGTTTCTGAGCTCTGATAACGTAATAAGGCCATTCCCACATGTGATTCTTCTTAATTAACACAAAAACATGGTGTTTTTTCTTATCAAAATCTTTACATACCATATCTCTCTTCATTAATTCCATTCGCAATTCTTGATTCTCTATTTTCAATGATTTCATTTCATCTTTAATTTGCAAGTGTTTAACTTCGTCCTCTAAATATTTAATCTTGTTTTCAAGTTTGTACTCACCAAATTTTCTAATGGAGGGTAAAACCTCTTTTGTAACCCACTTTTGAAAGGTTTTTGCTTCTAATTTATTAGATCTTAGTATTAAAGAATAAAATCCAGATTCATTAATGAAAATAGTGTCAGGATGAAGATTTTGAAAGGGTCTATGGCATAGACTCTTGTAATTTATATATTTAAAGGCTATTTTCTCGTCATTATCAATATTATTTATGATAGCTTGTCTAGTATTTTCATATTGTAAAATTTCTGCAACATCTTTAGCCTTAAACCAAATTTCATTATTTTCGTCAACAATCGTGCAAATGTCTTTATTATTGAATGTAAGTTGATTGTTGAGTAGGTCTACAACTGACTCCATTTAGATAGAAAGAAATTTAACTAGTTACTTGCAATCTTAAATATATTGTTGTTTTACTCTCATTATTTAATAGATTTCCTTCAGAGTCTTGAATAGTCAGAACGATTTTTTGAATTCTTTTAATATTTTTTCTAATTGGAATATAATCGATTTCATTTGGTTTTTCACTGATTTTTGATCCATAAGCAACATTTGGGAAAAAAGTGTACAAAATTTCCGATTCTTTGTGTAAATGTTCGGTATGATTTTCAAAACTAGGTTCAACGAGATTGCAGTGCACTTCAATTACATCGAACGGTCTAAATTTTGGCGTTTTATTTCCTAAATATACCTGATTTGGCTCAATAGTTTCTTGAACAAACCCTAACAAATCTACAATAATTGCTGAAAACATTATTCTTACTGGTGATTTTATTTGAATTTTATTAGAGAGATAATTTTTTTGCATTTCAAACTTGTTTTCGTCAAAGTTTAAAGATTTATCTGATTGTTTGAATGTTTTCAGATAATTTTTAAGGGAATTTTTAATTTGATCAAAAGTATAATATCCTTTGTTTAAACCATAGTATTTTGTTATGTTCTTCTCACTAAATCCTATGCAATAAGGAGAACTTTCACTAATATTTATTACAAAATTGTCAGAATAAAAACCGCTTAAACCGATAAAATAATTTGATTCTTCCTCTAAGTGTATAGGATGTTCCAAGTTTAAAAATAATTGAGAGCTTTCTGAAGTCAACTTGAACAGCTTCATTTTCGCAAGCGTTGCTTCAAGATGAAAATCTTTTATTTAAATGGAGAAATTTTTAAAGCAAAAAGATCAGATAAAACTTCAAACGTTTGAAGAAAATAAGAAAGATCAACCAATCAGATTGTTAATTGTTGGTTCAAGTGGATGTGGAAAAACAACTTTATTATTGAATTTTATCTACAATAGGTTGATTCCTTATTCCAATTTGTATGTTTTTAGTAAATCTTTAGAACAAGACGCATATAAAAAATTGCAAGAAAGATTTGAGAATATTGAGAAGAACTTAAGTAAGAAAATATTATATTTTTATAATGCTTCCGAGGACATAGTTCCATTAAGCGAATGTAAACCGAATTCATTAATCGTTTTTGATGATTGTATTTTGGAAAATCAGGACGTTATTAAGGAATATTTCGTAATGTCTCGTCACAAAAATATCTCTTGTATCTATCTTTCTCAATGCTTTTCAAAGGTTGATAAACAAGTTATAAGAAATAACCTGAATATGTTGTGTATTTTTAAGCAAGATGATCACTATTCGAGAAAGATTTATAACAATTATGTGGGATCTGATATGAGTTTTAACCACTTTATTGAGTTATGTGATAAAATTTGGAAGGAAGACTACGGATTTTTAACTATTAATCTAACTTTGAAGCCTAAAAGTGGTAAATATTTGAATAAATTTTCCAATATAAATGCTGCTCAGTGGTCTGACAAATCTACTTGATAAAATATTTGTTACAATTATTTTTATATTATCTTTAATTTTTATTTACATTATGAAAATAACAGAAAAACGGTAAATCTGTTCACGTTCCACGTTCACGTTCATGTTTCACGTTCATGTTTCACGTTCGTGTTTACGTTTCACGTTCATGTTTTACGTTCGTGTTTACGTTTCACGTTCGTGTTTCACGTTCCACGTTCACGTTTTACGTTCCACGTTCACGTTTTTACGTTCCACGTTTCAAAATTTTCCTAAATAAATGGCGAACGTAACTTCTGAAGAAGCGAAAAAACTTGATCAAATCGAAAAGAAATTAATCAAAGAATTTAAAGAACAGATTCGAATGGATGAAGAAGAACAAGAACTTATTCAAAAAATTAATCAACCTGTAACTTCTGCAATAAAAAAATGTTGAGGGCAAAATTGAAAATGTTTTAAGCGATAATCAAAATTTAATGAATTTGGTTCCAGTTGTACGACAATTTGCTGATATTTCGATTCCAGAATCTGAAGTAGAAGAGTTTGAATTGCCAAAATTACCATCTTCAACACCATTTAGACCTCGAATCATTGAAGACTCTACCATAGTTGAACCAATAAGTCCTGGAACGACGGATATAATAATTGGTAAAATTGGTAAAAAATTCCTTCCTAGAGTAAAAGATGATAAATTTGGTTTGTATTGGGATAAAAAAAAGAAAAGTTTTATGATTGGAAATTTGCCTGTGAATTTTGAACATAATGATATCATTATTAAAGATAAAACATATAAAGGAACTCAAGGTTTATGGAGATTATTAACAGGCACTGATGTTCCAAAAGATAATTTATATTCTGAAGAAGATTTGAAAAAGTATACAGAAATTTTATGGGAATCTGACTCAATTTACAAAAATAATGATCCATCAACTAAGAAACCAAAGTCAAGTAAAGGTAAAAAATATCTCAATTTGATTAAACCAATTTGGGAAAAAACGAATCGAAGGATCAGGTGTAAGAAAATACAATGATAATAAGATTGAGTACAGATATATCGACGATTTGACAAAACTCGATGGAATTATTAATTATATTTATGCTCAAGAGAAGGCTGGAAACAACAATTTTTTGAACGAAAAGAAAGCGATTAAAGATTTTATTTCGAACAAACTTGATGAAATGATTGAAAAACCTGATGGAATTAAATATTTAAAACGAGTTTTGCCGGCAATAAGTTCATCTATGATTGAGGGTAGTGGACTTTTGAATGATTTTATCAACAATTTACCTTTTGAATTACACGTACCAACTTATCAGTATCTGGGGCCTGGCACAAAACTCGAAAAAAGACTAAAAAGAGGAGATCCTGGTATAAATAAATTAGATCAAGCTGCTATGGAACACGATATTTTTTATGCAAAACATAGAGACACAAATTCCAGACATATAGCAGATAAAGTTTTGCAAGATAAAGCAATGGATAGATTTTTATCAAAAGATGCTAGTTTAGGTGAAAGATTTGTTGCACTTCCAACAGCTGGAGCAATGTTTTTGAAGAGAAAACTAGGAATGGGAATCGAAGAGAACTTGAAATTTTAACTATATAAATGGAGGTGAACGTAAACTTCAGCAAAAATCAGAAAGAAAAAATAAAATCCGCTTTTAAGAAGAAAATACCCGTTAGTATTCAATTTAAAATAGATCAACTAAAAAATGGCGAAGATAAGATATTTTTAACAAATAGACAATACAATAAACTCGAAAAACATAAGAAAAACAATAAAGGAACCAGAATAGAATTTTCTTATAATCAGTTGAAAGAACTCAAAAATGGTGGACTTTTGAAAAGATTTATTAGATTTTGGAGAAAATATTCCAGTTGTTAAAAATGTTGTTCCTTATGTTCGTAAAGCTGCTCCAATCGTTAAAAAGGATGTGATTCCTATTGTTCAAAACATTTTAAATTGGTTAGATAAAGAGTTGGAAGATGTTACAGGATCTGGATTAGATGAAAAAACTTTGAATTACGTGAAATCAAACATTGAAAAAAAAATTTAAACCTTTAACATTCGGGGAATTGGAAGAAATCTGCAAAAATATTAAACATTTTAGAGGAATCTTCATGAGAGATACATTACCTGAAAAAGTTAAGAAATTTGAATGTGGAATTGTGAATTTAGACTCGATTATGGGAAGTGGAACGCATTGGATTTGTTATTATAAAAATGATAAGAATGCATGTTATTTTGATTCGTATGGAAGAATTGAGGACAAACCACCTATAGAATTGATTAAATATTTGAAAAAATCAAGCGTCTACTACAATGATTCTCAGATTCAAGATTATAAAGATCCCCCAATTTGTGGTCATTTATGTGTTTTTGTTTTGAATGAACTGAGTACTGGTAAAGATTTTAAAGAAGTTGTTAACAAATTATTACTTAATAAATATGGATTCACAAAATATTTTTGACGTATTTGGAACACAAAATTATTCAAAATGTAGATAATAGTTTGAATTTTGATAGTTTGAGAAATGAGTTTGATAACAAGTTAGAAAATGTATTACAAAACCTTCCAGATTCAGATATGTTTGCTGTCGAGATTGAAGATTTTAAAGCAGAATATGATAACAAACTTGCAAATTTCATGAGTTCAAATGAAGTTGCTGATAAAATAAAAACATTGGAAAAAGAAGTTGATGATGGTGTAAAAAAATGATTTACCAATTTAATGTCTCATATCGAAAAAGCTGATAAAATTACTGAAGCAATCAAAGTTGAAAAGAATTATGTTAGTTTAGCTAATAAAAAAAGAATTGTCGGTGTTCGACCTGGTATTGACAAACATGATGTTGTTGTTAAAGAACAAATTTTAAAACCTCTAAAATTATCAGAAAACATCGATATTGTTGATTTACATGATCCGAATGTTAAAAATGCCTTAGATTTTAAAGGAAAAAGAATTAGCGGTGTTAGTAAAGGAATTAATCCATTTGATGTTGTTGTAATGATTCAATTAGAAGATCCTATTAAAATGTTTAATGAACTAAAACAAAATTATGAGAATCATAAACAGCATGTTAAAGATTTTACAACAGAAGTCTATGAAAAAACTTGATGAAAGAAGTAAAAGATCAGTAGACGATGTTGGTGAATTACTTGATAAAGTAAATAAACTAGAAGAAAACTTTAATACATATAAAAATGATGTTAATGTATTAGTTGGTGAAGTAATTAACAAAATTCTGGAAAATTTTGATACACGTTTCAATGAGAAAATAAACTTTTTTGAAAATTTAGGTACACGTTTCACTGAGAATGTAACACATAATAATGAATTACTTAAAAGAATAGATGATCAATACTCTTTATATCTCGATAAAGTAAATAAACTAGAAGAAAACTTTAATAAATTTAAAGAAGATGTTAATAAATCTTTTGAAAACATTGATAACAGATTTAATGGATTAGGCGGCTATGATGACTAATTTTCCTTATATAAATGGCGCTCATATATTGTGTGAGATGTAAAGAAAAAACTGCAACAAATGATATAAAATACTATGCAAACATCAATGGAGTTAAGAGAATATCTGGAAAATGTGCTGAATGTAACACTAAAAAGAGCCAATTTATAAAAACTTGATTTTGAAATTTTTTCTTAATAAATAGAGATGGCGGGACATTACAGTGCTTTCGATCTTTTTATAATGCAACACGAAAGAGATTTGAAAAAAGAACATTGGGATGACATTTCTCAAAAATATGAATTATCCGAAGATATGATGAGATTATACGTAAACAAATTGAATTGGTATAACATTGCTAAATATCAAACTTTATCATCAGAGTTCATTCAAGAAAATATACATTATCAATTAAAAGATCATATGTCTGTTCTTTGTCTCTATCAACACTTGAGTATAAAGTTTTTAGATGAAAATAAAGATACAGTTGATTGGAACAATATTATAGATAGCGGTTACTATCCTGTGCAGATTTTATTGAAATATGTGACCGAGATCGCAAAATTTAAGGAAGAGAATCCTGAATATGACGAAGTAGATCATTAAAAATGACTCTAATCTTTTTAATTATTTTACTAAAATTTATATCTTTTCTTATAAAAACGTACATTAGATCGATGAAAAAATGATACACGATGTTAAAAATTTCTAAATTTTCTCTTATTAAATGGCGGACTACAGAAAATATGCTAGTGATATTGAAAGGGCGGAGTTTAAAAATTTCTATCCAATTAGTAAACAACATTTGAATGAACCGAATAAAAGAACTGAGTTTAATATTGATTTTGGAGATAACTTTTGCTCGTCTAACTTCCAGTTTTATATTTCTGGAACTTTAACAAAACAAGATGGTCAAGCATATCTTGGAACTGATAATGTTAGATTAATCGATAATTTTATACCGTTTTTATTTTCTAAGATTGAAGTAAGAAAACACAATAAATTGATAGAAGAAGTCGAAAACTGTGGCCAATTAAGCACAATTAAAGGAACTATTTCGTATTCAAAAAGTGATGTTATTTCTCAAACTTCTAATGGCTTTGAATCAGATTTTAAATTTGGTGTTTTTGAAGCAGCTGGAAATTTATCTCATTTTGGATTAGGATTTTTTGAAAATGTTACTATTCCGATCTATAAAGGAGGATTTTATCTAAGTTTTATAAGAGCAGAAGACGATGATGTGATTCTGAAGACTGCAACTGGAAATGTTATGCCTGTTGATGGAAAAATAACAATTACAGATTTTTTTTATTAGAGTTCCAATGATTGATTATAAAACCACGAGTAAAATTAGGTTGATTGATGACATTACAAAAAGTCAAAACATTATGTTTAATTTTCTAGATTGGCAATGTATTGAACAAAAAGGTATTTCCGGAACAACTTATTCGTTCGATATCACAAATATTTATAGAAATATCTTCAATCCCAAGTTCGTTATCATCGGTTTTCAAACAGATAGACAGAATAATCAAGAAAAAAATCCTTCAAAGTTTGATAGTTTGGATGTAAAAAATATCAGAGTAAAATTGAACGGTTCTTATTATCCAGATGAATTACAAAATTTAAACATTTCCGGAGGTCTTTTCAGAATCATGTATCAGATGTATCAAGATTTTAAGAAAGTTTACTGTAATAATAAGGAAATGTATTACAATCCTAAAGAATTTTTAGCGAATAGACCTATTTATGTCATTGATACAACAAAGAGTTTGACAAATATTTCTGGTTCAAAGAACGATATAATTATCAATATGGATTTTCAAAAAGCTGTTACAAACGCGATTTGTTATGTGGTTGTGGTTTCTGAGAAATTTTTAGCCTATGATGTGATTAAGAACGATATTAGAGAAATTCAGTAAAAATCACGTTATTTTCACTATTATTCATCGGATAATTTTAAAACTTTACAGAATTGTTAAAGACATTGATATAAGTATTCATTTTTAATTTCAAAAGAATATCTTAAAAAATGGGGATGATATTAACAAAAAACTATTCCAAGGTCATCTTAAGGGTTGGACCGGAAGTTATGATTTAAAAAAATACTTTAATATTTACTGATCCTATATACCAAATTTTAGCAAAAAAGCTCCAATAGTTCTCGAGATATAAGAGTTTTAAGATAAGGGATGATTGAGGTAGTTTTTGAAAATTTTGTTATTTTCATGAAATTTTAAGTTGAACTCGCTTGTTTTTGAAGTTTCAGATTTTTCTGATAATTTTTTTTATTTTTTTATGAATATTAAGAAATAGGGGATGATTTCACCCTTATGGATAAGTTAAGTCGAAAGAGTTAAGTATTTACTATATGTGTACCAAATTTCATTAAAATCGGTTGAGTGGTTTTTGAAATATAAAATTATTAATAAATTTGTAAACTAGCACTCCTAATTGAACAACTTATATAGCAGAGATATAGCTTATAACTTTCGAGACTCTCCGTAGCTCAGTTGGTAAGACGCTTGCCTTCAAAGCCTGAGGTTCTGGGTTCAAATCCCAGAGCTTCAGGCGCGCTTTTTATTGAGGAAGACATGGTTGTCGTTCAGTGGTTGGGGACAAGTCTTTACACGAGTGGCCATAGTGTAATGACTATAGAACAAGCCGAGTAATGACAACTGTGGTTGGCGCGCCATTTGCTTCCTCACCTTTCCACTTCATTCCTTAATTCCTTCTCTTCCTTAATTCGTTCATTACATTCATTCACATCGTTCATTAATACAACATTACACTTACAAAACACCCGACACAAATTCCCTAATTGTATCTCTCCATCAACTTCTACACAGTAGTTACCAAAGAAAAAATGAGACTTGGGAACAAAAAAATTCCAGAGTCTAAGACCCGAATTACAGCTCCTAGCCATTAACTTGGTTGGACAGTAGCAGTGCAGGGCCAAGTCTCTAAACAATAGACACCGTAGAAGTTGAATGTGATGTGATTCCCATAGCGCAAACACGCACACTAACAACACTACACCAGAGACACAATCATTCATTTTGTATGTCTTTCATTATATCGTATTGAATTGCTGAATGGCAAACGTTTCTCTTTTCTTCGTCAGAATCACACACACACAATATATCTGTTTCGTAAATGTTTTTTCCATATAATTTATCCCAATCTACAACAAAAGCGTGATCTCTTATAAATTCCTTTGATAAATCTTGTTGTTTACAAAGACTTGTTAAAAAACTAGCTGTATGCATATTTCTTGTCCAGTATGGATATTGTCTTCTCAACATTTCAACAAATAAGCAATGAAATTTAGCATAAAAGCGATGAAAAATGTCAGATTGTTGGTGTTTTAGTTTATTTTGTAAAAATCGGAATATTTTTCTTATTTTTCTATTATTTAATTTAAAATCTCCTATTACATTTAACATATTTATACTATCTAAGTTGTCTGTAATAAATTGCATTGAACACTTTTTAGTACTTAAAAGTTCTCTGAATTCGTTTTCATTTAAGGATTCGTTTTCACTTAAGGAAAATATCAACATTTGTTTAACATATTTAGGTAATTCAAAGAAGTCTTTATAACTATTTCCTGTGGTAAGTTCTTTAAATGCTAGAAACTGAAGTGATTTTGGAGAGTTCATGTTGTTTGATGACTATTTAGTAGAATAGATTTTTTATTTAACAAAAATAATTTGCTAAATTCATATTATTCTCTTTCATTCCTTCTAAAACTTCAAAAATATACTCTTTCGCTGATGAAAAATCTCGATTTCTTCCGGAATAATCTTTGTAATCATAGACAAAATATCCTAAATAGTTGTACAATAGAATGAAATTATTTCTATTTATCTCTGTTGTAGAAATGTAAACACAAACATTTTCGCTGAAAAATGTATATCTCGGCAGAGTTAGTTCCATAATCTCCATTTATAAAAAAATCTGTTTGTTTAAATGGAAGAGTATAATGCCAACTGTTACAAGTGTTATAATAGAGGAGAAATTATTGATAAAAAATATTTAGTTTGTAGAGATTGTAATTTAATTTTGTACGAAAGACCTAAACCTAGGAAATTTCGAAATAAACTAACACATTTGAATAATCTGCTTACAAAATTACAATACGGAGGTGAAAAACAAACAAAATTTGTTACAGAATTTAGAAAACAGAATAATAATTTTTACTTATCTCTTGGAACCGTTGACAAAATTATTTTCCTTTTCAAAGAATACATTAGGTTTGTAGGTATCGATACACACGTTTATTATGAAAAGATATTACCTGTATTTTTTCATTATCTGGATGTTGAATTTGTCTACGATTTTAAGCCAGAAATCCTCGATGATTTTATAGTACATTTGGAGAAAGTAAATGAAGAACCTCGTCAAACAATGAAGATGTTGGCAATTCCCTCGACTTCTCGAGTGATTGTTAGCAAATTTCATTTTTTCCGTCTTTAAAATTTTTCTATTTAAATGGAGTTCTTGAAAGAGTTAAATGATATTGGAGAATGTAAGTTTAAAGAGTATAAGAAGTTAAATGAATTGGAAGAAAGGAAGAAACATAGAATCTTGAATTTGGAGAAAATGAAAGATAAATTCGGGTTTACAATAATTGCCGAGTTGGAAGATTGTAAAGTACACTTGCCGAACAGATTTTTGACTGTTTTGGATGAGAAAAAGATTAAAGAATTAAACAAAAATGAAAAATTACACTTGGTTGTTACTGGAAAGAAGACTATTAAAGATAAAGAAATTATAACAATTAACTTTGTAGAATAAAGTCTTAACTCTAAAACTTGCAGTCCCTCCCCACGTCATAGTACTGTTTTGATAACCATAGTTGGTGTATTTCTTCATAGGAATCACATGGAATATTATCTACAGTAATACCTTTTGTTTCACACAAAATGTGGCTATATTCTATAAGAAAAATTCTATAATGCTCTTTAATGAATTGTGTTGATAAATCTTGATACTCACAAAAATTCCTAAGAAATTCATCAATTAAGTCTTGATTATCTTGAAAGAACGTATAATATGGGAAAAATGTCATAAAAAAACGATGAAAACTCTCTGTTTGTTTATTTTTTACTTTCTTTTCAATATCTTTCGTAATTATATTAAATATGTAATCCCTTACTTTTTTAGTTTTTTGCCGATAGTAAAACACTCCATTAGACGTTTTTTCTGCAAAAGACTTTACAAGTTCTTCGAATTCTGTATCATTTAAGGAAAGTATCAACTGTTCTTTAAAATGTTTTGGTAATTCGTTGAACTCATTAAAATTGTCTTTCTTTGTAAGTTTTTGAAATGCTAGAAACTGAAGAGAGCTTGGTGAGTTCATGTTGTTTATTTAGTAGAAAAGTTTTTTATTAAAGTACAGTATGTTTTTAGTAAAAATGTTTTAAATTGATTAAATTTTATTAAGATAAATCCTTTATTCGTAGCAGATTTGACAACATTTTACAAAGCACAGCTTAAGAAAGTAGAAGCAAACAGCTGTAGATTTGGTTAATTTTTCATTCCACAGAGTAGATAGTAATGTACCGATCGCTTTTGGAGACGAACGACTGGAGATTCGGTTAATTTTTCATTGAGATTTGCTGTGTTATTTCTCAGCTTCCTTTATGGTACATTGAACAGTATTTTACATTGCTTTTCGGTCGGCTCCGAAAGTGCGCCAGGAACCCCATATTATTATCTACTCCTACATACTAATACATGTATCAATCTTTAGCTATAATAAATTACTTATTTATACTAACTTTACACACACTAATGCTATTTTATATACGAAATTTAAATATACAAAGATTAAATACAATATTATTGTTTCATTCATACGCTAATTATATGAAAATAAAGTAATGACACATATAATTACTTGCCTTTAAATACACAAGACAACTGCATATGAGAACCAAAATAAGACATTTAATGCTTTATTTTAATACAAAATTAAATCTAAGCGATTTGAGCGAATGGTTAACTAATGGTTTAGCTCCAAAAGATTATAATTTTTTTTAATGATATTGAAAACTTAATAATTCATATTTCTGTTAAATGGATTCAATAGATGACAAAAACATGAACCTGGCTTCGGTCCAGGCTTAGTGAGTGTCGGGGATATTTTACGTCGTGGGGTTGGCAATGGTAAAGTAATAAATATTTTCAGGTAGCTGTTGGCAGTTTTACCGAACTTGATTTAGGTGCTAAATATGTGTCGACTTTAATGTAATTCAGTAACAGAAGTCATCAATAACCACAATAACCATTATCAATTGTTACAAGACAAATGCTTTGCTATAATAAGTAAATTGAAAATCTTTTTTTCGAAGAGATTACACATATGAAGTTGCAATATATTACATATTTAGGTTAATGGTGGGTCGATGGATATTTTAATAACATCTAACACTTCTTAATAACTAGAAATTAAAAAGAAAAACTTCTCTTTTTATTTCATCCCACTTCACAAAAAACATTGCAGATTCTCATAGTTTGCTCCAATGGCTGTTAAATACTGCTTTATCAACACATGATTATAAAATGATGTTAATAATTTGAAGAAATTAGTCGTCTGTAAAACTGATATGATTGAAAGTATGTTAAAAAAGAAATAGAAAATTATGAAAAAATCTTTTAGAACAACTCTCTTCAAAAATAAATCTAAAGAACCTGATATATATATATCTGCTTCCAAAAACAATTTTCTTTTGTCATTACTAAAATACCTTAAAATCATGCCAGTATTACTGTATAGTACCTTCATATCTCAAAATTATACAAAAGGATATATTTGGAAATTTTAAGAATTAAATAACTTAAGAATTTATCAATTTATATGACGGTGACAACTGTAATTAAAAATAAAATTGAAAATCGAAAAGAAAGTGTTAAAAATACCAATATGAATAACAAATGGCAAATGCCAAATATGCACTTCAAATACGACACTGATTTAAAACGCTAAATTATTGAAAGAATTCAAAACAAAAAATTATCAGATGCATATCTCCAAATTTGTATGAAGAAGGTCCAAATTTATTTAGTAATTAATGATTATGGGCCTTCCACAATTCAACGTTATTATTTTGTATCTAATCAAATTCAAATTTGTATTTAAATATACATAGACACACCTAAATCTTGTTTAAATATTATTTATTACAAGCATTTTAATTTCAGTTGTTGGTTGGATGGATGATGTTTACATTGAAAACTTATTGCTTTACACAAATACACATTTTATTATTATTGGAGGGTATTAATTCATGGATTACAATAAAACAGAATAACATGCAATTTATTCATCGAAACTCATGTCCTATTCAGGTGAACAACTATATCAATAAAAACAAATAGAAGGTTTTTATTTAATTATTTAATGTTTTTTGACCAAATTTAATAAATATCGATGCCTATAAATTGTTTCAAAAATACAGTTCTTAATAATGCCAAAGTTTACTGTTTAAATATAAACGTTAAATTTTTGTTTTGAAAACATTTTAGTTCTAACACTTAAGGGTATAAAATCCTTCTACAGATAACTAAAGGTCGAAAAGCATAGATTGGCCTATTTTTGAAATGAAATAATTATGTTCTTAGAAGTTATTTTATATAAACACAAACAAACTCTTAAAATGATTCAAACGAATTAAAAATAAGTACAAAAAAACTATTCAAAATAATCACAGAATGCCTGACAATTCATCAATTGATACTTTAAATGTATCATCTCATACATTTACAGTTGCAAGTTATGCATCTTGACAAAACGTGTAAATTTAAGCATAAAGTCCTTTAATGAACAAGAATATGTAAATGTTGATTATAAATCAACCATTAAATTCTTAAATTATGACTATATGTATATTTATAAATCATGTAAATAGCTCTTCTTGGAGCTATAAGTAATTAATATAGTAAGGACATCCCTACATAAAAGTAAAACAATATTTATAACATATCGAATTTAATATTATTTAAGATTACAAAATAAGATTAGTAAGAGTACTTATGTAGACATCAGCAAGAATTATTTTCTGTCTTCTAAAAAACATATAAGCCTGGTAATAAAATGAAGTCAATAGTTTCTCGTACAAAATTTCCCTTTTATAAGATAAAAAATGGATGGTACAGGTGTTTTCAAACTTTCCCTATAGGTTTTCCTGTAAATAAGGTAAGATTCGAGAAACATAACAAAACATTTAAATATTAATGATTATGAATATCTTGTATAATTTAATACATAATTTCTTTAAATATTGAAGTAAATGTTACTAATGGAAAAGCTAAAGAAAAGATCACAGTCATTGATGACTGGCTAGTTTCCATCGATTTGTTAAAAATATATTTTATCGAATTCGTTAACTTAAAAATCTTTGTACGTATATTTTTCTAGGCAAATATTCAAACACTTTCATGGCCCTTCCTTTTGAAATCCACTCTTTTATCGCTAAGATATTTATCAGTAAATTTTAAACTCATGAAAAGGAAGAAATGGATTTCACAAGAATAAAAGGGATACGTTAAAGATTTCTTTCCAATATTCGAGAAAAAACTAAATATACTTAATATAACTAATGCACCTTTGTATAGCATTTTTGAGTTAAATAGAACATACCACTCTACTCCCATTTATAGATTTATTAGTTACATAGAATACAACTAAAAATAAACACCAAATGACACACAAAACTAAAGCATTTCACAGTGTACTCTTAAGGCTTTTACATTTTCCTTTATCAACAGAATGTAATACATATAGAAGATAAGAATATTAAAGATTTTACGTAATTTAATGTATGCAAAACTGATAATATTCACTATATGATAATGAGTTGTAGAAAGATTGTTTTTTAAATTTTAGAAATGAAATATTTTGGTGAGATTTTAAAGATCATACGGTAGTTATTATTTATAATACAAAACAATTTTATTTACATTCGTTCGACAATTATTTATAATTTTCATATACAACAAAAGTGTTTAAGAGTTTATTTGGCATCGCATGTAAATGTGCTGGTCATAAGGATAATAAGTAACCGTCCTATTTATTAGCCATTACTTACATAATTTCTCTCTCTTTCAATGATCATAAGAGATTATTTAGATTTTAAATGTTAAATATAATAGGTTTATTTGAATTCAGAACAGTTTATTATAAAACTTACACAATGATTAACAATTCTTCTGCAAACTTTATGAACATATACCACAAACCACTCTCAAATATTAAGCAATTAATTATATACGCTCAACGATCATGTTAGATAATAAGCAGATAAACTACTACGATGAGACGATAAGTTTTGGCCGATATCTTTGAATTCAAAATGAACATCTTAAAATTCGAAAAATTGAATTAATAGTTATATAGCTAATTGTCTTATGTATCTTATTAATTTCGTACAAACATTTATTGTTTAATAATGCTGATATTATTTATGACGTGTATAATGCAATATAGTTGCTTTCTTTTTTTTATGTATCCATTGGTTTTTATTGATTCTTCTATCTTAAATACAATTTGTTAAAAGTTTAGTTCGCCATTTAAAGTAAGATACAGTGCCATTATATTATAACGCAAGAAAATAACAGCAAAACATTTATTAAAAATAGTTTGAATCGAAATATTGTTTATATGGGTATAAGCTTCAACGTCCATATTAATCGAGACAAGCGTAACACTAGAATAGGTTTTTAAGGTCCATAACCCAACAAAATGTTGTAAATTGCTCGTGAATAACACCTGATCTGTATGCACGAACATGGCAGCACTCTCTGAGAAACTCTCAGAGTTTCGACACCTGAGACAGTAAATTAAAATATTTAAATTCTGTTTTTAATATGGCTGATGAAAACGTAGCTTTACAAGAATACGGAGAACATATTTTACTATTAATACTTAGCTTAGTAAAACAGTTTATCGAAGACAAAGAATAATAGATGAGTTTGCTTCGATAATAAGTTTTAACTTGAAACGATTGTTTCTTTTGAATTTGATATTATAAAGTTTAACCCTACATTGGGCGCTAAACAGAGTTTTCCTCCGTGTATTTTTTATTATTAAGAATAGTACTACTTTTATGATGTTGGCAGTCGTTTCCCGCAGTGTACTTCACGAGCATCTTTCGAGGTAGCGGAACAATAGTCTCCCGCTTATCTTTGTCAAAATCTGTCAGTATGAGGTCTACTTCCGTGCGAGACTGGACGATTCCTCCGTGAGCGCCCGATGTTGTGTTTGTAGTGCTTGGATGAAATCTCCGTGAGCGCCTTATAGTGTTTAGTTTTTATGGAGTAATAATCCGTGTGCGCCTAAATGTGTGACCTGTGATGGTTTCTTTTAAAATTTTACAAAATATTTTATTTGAATTTTGTGAAATGGAGAATGAAGACGAGAGAATTGTCAGTACAGTACCCGTGTGCTAGGGAACATTTCAGTACTGTTTATGGAGTGAACATTGTCGTTATAAGAACCAGAAGGAAAATGTTTTGAAACTTTGTGTAGTGTTTAAAACAAATTTTAGTAAAGAATTAAATTTTTGTTTTAGAGTAAAAATTTACATTACAATTGTATAATATCTCAAGAATTGATGTAAGTTGTTTTTGTAAGAAGTTAAAAACTAAGTTAATTTCCATATATTAATACAGTAGGTTAAACATTTTTACAATTAATTGCATTATTCCTTAAAATAAATCATGTTGTTATTATACAATAACATTTTTTAAGATTTTTGAATTTCTTATTTGGAAAATTCATTACATAAGAGAGTAATTTTTATTTCATTTCTAAAAATGAATATATTACATTTTAATTAAATCAGTATGAATATTTAAACAAAATAAACGTAGTTTAAACGACTATGATATCCATTATTCGCTAACCTGGAGGAAACATCCGTGAGCGCCTGATGGTGTTTCTAATTTTAAGCGCCTGATGGAGGGTGAAATAGTTCCCTAAAATGTTAAATGAATATAGTTAATTGTTTTACGAATAATCAGAAAAGGTTAACCATACCCACTATAATAAAAGTTTTTATGTGCTATTTGATGAAATTGCCTCATATATCAAATCTAAAACTTTCGCAATATTAGGAAGTTTTTATAGCATTAAAACAGAAACAAATGATATGGTAGAAAACCTATGAGATTCCTTGCTGCTCTTATGGCAAGAACATTCCACCTAAATAAACCAATGAAAAACGGGTTGAATATTTCTCTTTTCTTGACTAAATGGACTGTATGGCTTCTGTCTGTCTGCTTATATGGCCTATTCGAAACATACAAAACCTTCTTACGAATATGTTGCGTGTACGCTTGGAGAAATTTTATTTTTATGGAAAAATGAATAAAGATGTACACATTAGTATATGTGTGTATATAAATAAAATAAAGACTAAAAACATTTCTTATATTCTTTATTATTTGGAGTAATACGTTCCAGATTGCTAAAATATTTATACACAGATGCATATTCACAGAATATGATAAATATAAAAACTTTTTTTATCACATGAAAATTTTAAAATTCACACCAAAACAAACTTTGTATCACATTTTTGCGGCAAAAGTTTTAAAAACTCAATTATAAAAAAATATACATTAAATTAAGGTTATGAACATTGAGGACACTGGGATTCCATAAGGAGTATTTCATAAGGTAGAGGTTATAAAAATATACTTAATTTAAATTGCAAGTCACTAATGTGTTCCTTTCAAAATTTTGTAAGTTGTATTGTGTCATTTAAAGTAAAAGACACGAAGAGGATATTACGGATATAATTTGGATAGAAATTTGTTTACATAAAAAACTGGTTTATTTACACAAGAATTAAATCAAGGTTTTTTATTATGAGTCTGAATCAATGTAAATTTTTGACATAGGCGTTTCGCTGGCAATATATTTGCAGGAGAAATAATTGGTGCATTGCATTTTAAAGCAAGTGAAATATCACGATTCCACGCATCATATGTACCTGATTATTTAAACTCTACTGGCTTTTATTAACTTATGTTATGATATAATACTATTAAAAATATTTTAAATGTAAATAAACATATTTTTGTTTTTATTTTATTCATGTAACTTCTTAAGTAATTCTTGAAGTCTTTGTCTGATTAATTAACAATTATTAGCAGGAGAAATTCAAATTTTTCGTACATTACCATGCGATGTTTCGAACGTGTTTTATTTCTGTATATGTCCCGTTCTTGTTTTACGTTTGTCTCTCTGCATAATATCTTTAGAACAAACATAATTACTAGAAATGCTGCATTAAGCCTAATTATAAATAAGCAATATAGAGTTTGTCGGAAAAAATATGTATAATAAATTTTACAAACATATACAATTTGTACATAAAACTTAGTAACACATTTAGGATATTTAGTGATGCCAGCATAAAGATATCTTGTGTGGGCTTGAGTTTTCGCATGAAACTCCATTTCTACATACACAAAAATAAGTTCTGCGAAGGTACATGATTACCCATGGAATTCGGCTGACCGTCATTGAAACTTTTTTTCTCTTCTGTGGGTGTAAAATCTTCTTTTCCAGACGAGTCTCTATATTAGAAACAGGACTTCTCAACAATTAAAATTGCTATGGACTTGAAATTTCGCATACGAAAATTAACGAGGATTTTAACGTGTCTTGTCGTAAGCCTTCCAGCCATATGCCTCTGAATTGTTACAACGTAGTGTCAGATTATATAATCCAAGAATATACTTAGCAGACCATGTAGCCAGGAGATAAGTAATTGCCTTTCTTGTAAACAGTGTTGATATAGAGGTATTATGATTAATCATTATGTTGCATATGCATGAATTATGTCATAACAGTTTAGTGGCTTTATTTACTACTAAGACAAAATGCCAATGGAAATTGAATCATCATAAATGATTCGTAATAGTAATTCAAAAAAGAGCAATGGTTTTGTATAATATTACATAAAACTGATAGTTTTAGTTTTTTAGTGTGCATGTGTTATATTCAATTACGTAAAAACAACTGAGCCGTTTGTATTAAAATTTACAAGATCGTACTTAAGATTACAAGTTAATATAAATGTCCTACTCCTATTTAAGAAATTCCTCTATACTCTGCCCTGCTGGTCTTAAAACTCTTTTTATTCATGATATACTTTTCAGTTTAAAGAATCAAGCATGTAGCACCATTGTTAATATACTCGTACTTTAATTGTAAATTTGTATAAAACATTAAACTGATAATAAATGTGTTTAACCACCTCGCAAAGCTATGAATAATAATTAAAACTTTGTTTACATATAAAAAGTGATTTTAAAGGTTTGTTGTTATTTATTTGTCGTAGTCAGTTAAAATGACTTATTACGTTCAGCAGCCTTCCTTTGCCTGGATCTGTATTTACTATGATTTAAATAAACTACAGTAAAATTTTATATCATTATAAGTGTGTTATACGAAAAGCCAAGGACCAAAACTTTGTCATTAAGAATCCTCCACCCTGGCCTAGAATATTACATTCTTGCTAGAATAAATAATCTAGAAATAATAGAGAATATTTTTTATGTTACTTATAAAAGCCGTTCCACTTTCTGACATAAGGGCCCTGAATACTGTTCTTTAAAATGAAATATGAAATAGATTAGAATATTGGTATATTTTCAGTTAATATTATCTAACTTAAGACTGTTTATAATATGATTTTTAAGGAACATGTCCAAGATATCCATGTTTGTCTAATGAGAATTGCGAGTGATACTGCATGTAACTGCCAGTACTGAAATCTGTGTTTAACGAACGTAACAAAACGTTGTAAATTGCACTCTATAGGAAACTCTCAGAATTTGAAAACCTGAGATTACTGCTGTGAAGTCTTATATAGGATTAAGACTAATTTAATATAAGATAAATAATTCCTGGCTAATAGTTTTAGTTTTGATTCATATTAGAGTACTCGTAACATAACGTAATACCTCTATGAGATTATTAAAGTGAATCTAAGCAATAATATTAGAGGTGCACGTATAAATTTGTACAATGTGAATGTTTTAGTAGTCATTTTGTATATTTTGACATTATTCAGTTCAATTAAATACATACATTGAACTAGAAATGGAAAAAATTAAATTTATGAAAACATTTTAGGAAAACATATACAATAACTGTACATAATATCAAAAGATTCTATTTGTCGTTTAATGAAATTATGTAATGTTATTTAATGCTATCAATGGGTCTATTTTTTTAAAAATATAGTAATTTACGTCACATTTTAGTTAAACACTGCTGTAACCTAAAACTTGTCTTCCTATTGGCTTTAATTATAACATGGAATAACTTTTTTTATATTATTTATTTAATGAGAAAACATTTAAGATTTTCAAGATTGCAGCATGTTTACAGAGATGAGTGATAACACATTCTGCCACTATTTCTACTTATCATATCTTAAGCCAATACATTTCCAGTTAAAATGGTCATGGATGTAACCTGAAATGCCTAAGGTTTAAATAATCTGTGCGTAAGCTGTTTGTATAAAGTCAGGCAACCCGGACTCAATGTGATGCTTGCTTTGATGCCACTCATTCCGTCAACGGCTTTCCTTACGATTTCACTGCTATTCAGTCAGCCACAAGCCAGTTTACTCGCATGATATTGCACCGGTTTCAATTTACAGCTTCCTGCAAGGTATATTATTTTTAATCTTATAATTTTTACACATTTTACTCCTTATTTTTATATATAATACAATTCATTTTTTATTTATATTCATAGGTATAAAATATTGTAGGTATCCTGGGATATGGTTTAAGTAACGTGTTGTTGGTAAATTGATAAATATTGATTTAATGAGACAAGTATAGAATATTATAAATGAGAAGTGCGTTTGTTATGTTTGTATTGCTTTCATTCGTAAACTATTCAATCGATTGTTGAAAATTTATATGGACATTCTTACGGTCCCTGGGATGAATATAGGCATATTCTTATTTAGAAACTTCCTCTGGCACACGTTGCACTAGTCTTTAAATTAGTGAAAATGATATATTAATTACTAGAGTTTTAAAATAATAATTAAAGAAGGATGTCTAATATAAACATCGTCTTTCTGTAAACATTTCTCATTATTTTCAATATATTGACCATTATATTGAGTACATTCTGTAATGAATTAAAAGTGTATTTAACGCAGATTTAGATAAAATAGTAGCTCATGAAGTAAAAAAGGAAAAAAAAGATACCAAACTTTGGAACTGAAGAATGAGCAATTGGCTGAGAATTTGAGAAGTTGGCTAAAAATGTGATAGATAAATATTTGCTCTACTAATCTTTGAAACTAATTTACTCATTCCAGCTTTGAATACTCTAAAAATATTAACGATATATTTTTCAGTTTGTAAAGAAACAAGCATGTAACATCATTGTTAAAATACTGTTATAGTAAATTTGTATAAAATATTAAGTATAAGATCTAAAAGACAATGTTAATATATCACTTTTAATATGATTTAAAAGACTGATACAAAACATATCTTATTTCACATTTGACATAAATAGGCTTCACTGACGTGTAATTATATTTTCTTGATCAGGAAACAAGACAAAATTTAGTCTGGAACAAAACATTCAAAAAAAAATTTAAATTACAATGGCCATAAATATAAACGTTTGCACGTAATTTCGACACACACACACACACACACACACACCACACACACACAACACACACACACACACACACACACACATATATATATATATATATATATATATATATATATATATATATATATATATATATATATATATAACATAATTTATTCAAAATGAAGCGACGATGAAAAAATTGCACTGAGCTGCAAGCTGTAAACCGTTAGAGATTTGGAGTCAATCGTATTGTAAATATCGGAAATAAACTCGAATGATGTGATTTCGATACACGTTGATTTCCGGTTCAGCCAACCGGATTGGCAGCTAAAAGCGATATAGCGTTGCTGACCTCTCATGTCTGATTCCGCTCCAAGCAAATAGTGAAAACATATATCATCTATTACGTTGTAAACGTTCCAGTATCTCAGGTATACAACTAAGTTGAGTTATATAATTCGTGTATGACGTTTATGCATATGTGAATGTTTGGTTTAAGATAAAATAGACATGCGTATTATCAAATTCATATATTGCAAAATTAAAACTTTATAAATACTATTCTATTTACGAAAGGGTATTTTACAAATAATAGTATTTCACATATAAATCATGCGATATTTTTTAAAATTACCTATGGAATTAACAAAGTTTGGCCTTAGATAAAAATTAACTAACATATTTAATATTATCTATGAAATACGTTACTAAAATAAGAACTAAAATTCAAAATTACATCGTTCCCAAATTTATATAATCCAGTGGATACCTAATCCTCAGTATTGTAATGAATAATCCTAACAGGAGATTGTTATCAAAGACCATAACAATAACTGAGATCGCTGTCTGTTTTAAATGTTTATTTACGAATTTAATTAGTTATATCAAATTGATTGAAGCGATCACATATTTAGTGGTAGTGCAATGTATTCATTTGAAAGGGATTTATATGTGTAACTGTAGAGTGAGAACATTATGCAATGTGCCACTCTATCATCGATTTTATTTTGAAGAGTGTTGATATTTGATAGCTAATTTTTAATTTGTATTGTTTAATGAATTTGTGGTTAGATTACATGGCATTATAATATGTTATGAATTGGTTCACCTGATCATGGCTTCTTTCTATTATTAAAAGAAACCTATGTTAATGCAAACAACAATTATTGACCTAAAGGATGAGCTCAATTTACTTTAAAGTTTACATTATTACGTTTGCTTTATATTTTTGTTATTTATGGAGCGAGATGAAAAGGTCATTTTCTCCAGACGATTTGAAACTTAGTACGAAATTAAGTGTCAAGTCGCAAACACAATGTACATTTTCCTTAAATACTTGTGTTTACGGCATAAATAAATAGACTCAATGATTATAATTTCAATGCCCCAATTAGAGTAATAATCTATTTGGTTTAGCACGAAACAGTTCGATAATGCTGAGGTAATATGGAGGTAAACTAAATTAGAGCTTGTTTTTATCTCGGGGACTAGAACCGGCCGCTGTCTCATAAACTGATATTTACAACTTGTTATTCGCCGTTTCTTTTTTTATCCTCCAACAAAATTATTTATTTTTAATATTGTTCAATTTGACTGTAATACTAAAAATATATGTGTCCTGATACTTATTTGCATATAGTAATAAACAGGTTGTAAATGTATGAATTATAAAGTAACATGGTTACATATAGATGATTAGGATAACAATGGAAGAGACGTACTCTATTTCAACTTAAAACTTACTATAATCAGTTTGAGTACGTATATTTATTAGGCTACTTAAAGTATAAATTAAATGGTTTTGAAAAATCTACAATTTCCGTTATTTTTAACTTGTATTATTAAATTTTGGAAGAAATAAAAAAAATTCTTTTACTGCAATTTATAATTGATTGGAAATAAACACGTAACTAGATTTAAAATTTTCTCTTGAATCAATTTTTTAATTATATATATATATATATATATATATATATATATATATATATATATATATATCACGTACATTTTATTTTCTTTAAAATTATTTAAGAATAAAAGATACCAACGGCACCATCAGGAATTTCCTGCAAATTGCCACAAATAAATCAAATGCTCTAAAAATATTTTTTTTTTAATTTAGTCGGTATAAATATTTGTTCATATTTTTAACGTTTTACTTTCATGAACTGTAAACTGGTGGTGTAGACGCTACGTATTTACATTATTGTGCAAATGTAAATTTATATTTTGCACTGCATGTTATATTTCATACTCAGTCACATAATTAAATTTAGAATGTTCTCAAGCCAGTTATTTAAATCAATCAATCAATTCAATCAATCAATCAATCAATTCATTTATTGCCAAAAACATAACATGCATAGGCATTCGTCAAGAAAATTATAATATCCTAACTTAAAGTATAGACTACTGACAGATCAAACACAACAAGACCAAATCAATATAACAGGAGTGATCTACAATTTATTATCCTCAACGTATTCCCGGACACTGTAGTATTCTCTCGAAATAAGAAATTTTTTCAGACGATTTTGAAATTCCCTATCGTCCACAACAATTTTCAAGCAGGATGGCAAAGAGTTAAAAAGGCGGATGCAGGAGTAAAGACTTTGTTTTTCAAAAAAAGATGTTTTATGGCAGGGTAGGATTAGGTTGTTTCTTTTTCTTAAGGAGTAATTATGGGCTGGATTAACGTTGACTGAAAAAAGGTGGGGATACTTTTTGTAAAAAGAAAGACACTGAAGGATATAAATGGATGGGAACGTAAGGATATTATTACTGCGAAAGAAACCTCTACAAGACTGGGAACGACTCAACTTGAAAATAATCCGTATAGCTCTTTTCTGGAGACGAAAAACATATTGAGTTTTCTTACTCTCGTATCCCCATATAGAGACTCCATAGCAAAGGTAAGGATAAAAACAGCCATAGTAAGTAAGCAAAAGAATTTCCTCACTAGCAAAACAGGATAGTCTATACATCAAAAATATGCAGCTGCTTAGTTTTTTCGTGACTTTATCAATGTGACTAAAAAAGTTTAGCTGATCATCCAAAACAATTCCAAGATAATTAACATTCAAAGAAGGACACATTTCTGACTCTCCAATCATAATGTTTTGAGATTCAATCAACGTTTTAGCAGACTTTCTAATTCCAAAATCAAGAAAATTGGTTTTAGATGTATTTACAAACAGAGAGTTTTCACCCAACCACTGCAGCAAATTACTGGCCTGAACAAAGGTTTGGATTTCAAGCTCGGCTCGATTGCAACCAGAGATGACCAAAGAGGTATCATCAGCAAACAAAAACAACTTGGAACCTTTCACGCTTCGATGGATGTCATTTATGAATAGTAAAAATAATAAAGGACCAAGTACGGAGCCTTGGGGAACTCCAGTGCGTACTTCTCGCTCCTCAGAAAATTGTTTTCTTAAGCACCCTGTATCATCAATAAAAGGAATTTCAACAATCTGTCTACGGTTCAGGAGATAAGAAGCAATCCAATCAAAAGCTTTCCCTCTAATACCCAAGTTTTCAAGTTTTCTGAGCAACAACCCGTGATCCACAACGTCGAAAGCCTTCGTAAGATCCAAAAATAGGCCAAACACGTGATTCCTGTTATCCAATGAGTTTGATACCTCAGTTAGAAGACTAAAAATTGCATTGACTGTAGACAACCCCTCACGAAAGCCATATTGATGGTCATGTAAAATTCCATTGACAGACAGGTAATTGGAAAGTCTGGTCAGCACAAGCCTTTCAAGAACTTTTGAAAATGTAGAAAGGATCGAAATGGGGCGGTAATTGCTAAGTTCATTTGGACTTCCTTTTTTCTTAAATATAGGTTTTACAATTGAGAGCTTCAAGTGTGATGGGAACTTCCCAGATTCAAATGACGAGTTCGCAATCTGTGCAAGAGGATCAGCCAATATATCTATACAGCTCAACAAAATCCTGGATGAAACTCCATCAAATCCTGCTGAATTGCTTGTTTTCAAGGACTTTACGACTGAGATGATTTCATTCTTATCAGTTGGAGCAAAAAATATAGAGGAACTCATACTTGATGAAGACAATGATCTTGGAGGAACAAATGAAGAATTACCCTCAGAATCTCTCAAACTCTGGCTTATTTCTGCAAAATGGATGTTGAATTTCTCTGAAATCATCCTAGGATTGTTCATCAGATCGCCATTCTCGTCATTAAGCGTAATATGTGTGAAGGCATTAGCTTTCTTATCAGGAATGAGATCCTTAACCACATTCCAAGCAGCTCGCTGTTTATTCTGAGCCCCGCTGATGTAGGTCAATACTTTTTTCGCTTTGGCGGAATGGATGCGATTCCTAAACTCCTTCTTGGTTTGAATAAAAGAAACTCTCAAAGGATGAGAAGAGTCAAGATGCTTAGACAGCGAGTAGAGAAACAAAAGGCGATTATGAAGTTTTTTTAGATCTTCATCCAAAGGAATCCTCATCTGAGTGCCACATGTACCGAACTTAATCTTTTTTGTAGGAAAAACACAATCAATATAAAATGACAAAATTGCAAGAAATGAGTCAAACATTTCATCAACATCAGCGGCTCCAAAAAGCTCATGCCATGATTCACCCTCCAGAAGACTCCTCAAGACCCGAATGCTGTCCGGGGTGAAGCACCGCTTGAATGTAAATTTAATAATATTGTGGGTTGAAGGAACAAATGAGGCAATGTCTCCAATTTGCGCATGATGATCGGAAATTCCAGTAATTAGAACCTGAGGTGAAAACATATTCTTTGGAATATTGCTAAATATGTTGTCAATGAGTGAACTGGAACCATTAAATTCTCGAGTGAAAGTGTCTATTGTGCTCACCAAGCCGAACGAATTCATCAGATCGATAAAAATTTTAGATGACTGACTAATGGTGGAAAAATCTATATTGAAATCACCAGACAAAACAATCCATCTGTCAAGATGGATACAGGTTTCCAAGCAATGCTGAATCGATAGAAAAAAATCATTTATTTCAGAAATGCTCTGATTAGGTGGTCTATAGACACATATAAAAATAATACTATTTGCTTCAGACTCAACTCTAACACCACACAACTCACAAACACCCTCAATCGAGAACTCAGACATATCAATTTCATAAAACTTAAGTAGTTCCTTAACTAAAATACAAACGCCTCCTCTTTTTAAGATAGAACGACAGTACCCCGAAGCAATACAGTAGCCAGGCATGCTGAAAGAGTCTAGGTCCGCTTTATTAAAAAAATGCTCAGAGATACAAAGCAAATCTGGGGAGTACAGATCAAGTAAAACTTCAATTTGAGGCATTTTTGCCTTGGCACCCTGCACATTCTGATGGATAACTCGGAGACTTCGTAATAGAGGCCTGCCCACCAAAGAACAATTACCATTCATTAAAACACTATCCACTCTCGGCAAACAGCCCTCAAAAAACAGTCATTCTCAAGAGGATATGTGTCTTTCGGCACTGTATCCGACATAACTGGGTGTGATTCGGACATATAGTTATATGAGAGATCTCGGTTAATTAAGACAGGAATAGGAGAGGTTTGGGAGCTACAATCAACAGGCATCATGTTAAAAATGAGACTAGCTATCCTCCTCTTCCCTGAAATGTTAAGATGGAGGCCAAATTTAGTGTAAAGTTGAGGCTTGAATACTGAGCTGAGTGACAGGAAATGGGCATGAACAAACTGTGAAACGATTTGAAAAATTGTCATATTAATCTTAGAAATCAAACTATTTAGATCAGGCCTATCCCGTCTATAAGGAAGGCCAACCACAATCACGTTTGTGTTGCTAGTCGATGTTAATAATCTGGTAAATGAGTTTAATAAATCTTCAATACTACAGTGTCCAGAGTTTACATCATTGGTCCCACCAAAAATTATCAAATAATCATTTTTACATAAATCACTAGATACATCATCTATATCATGTACAACATGATCCAACTTAGCACCAGGTCTGACAAAAGAAAGTACATCAGAACTACTATTACATTTTTCTTGTAACAAGTTACTTAGCAGTTTACCATGACTGTCAGTTAACAACCTAATTTTCCTTCTTGGAAGTCTTACAGAAACAGAAGGAGAGACATTTTCCTCATCGCAATATTCTGGTGTTAAGCTTAATACTTCCGTACTGATTACATTTGTTTTATTATTAGCACATTTGTTTGACCTAGAAGTCTTGTGTCTCTTAAGGTGACTAGGAGAGTTGTGCAATCTTATTGGACTACCAAAATCTCCACTTACTCTTGGTAGTTACCCCAAAATCTCCACTTACCCCTACCACCTCACAAGGAGGTTCAGATTCGTCAAGGGAAGAGAGGATGGAGTAAGGATTATTGTGCTCAAAAGAGACATCAAGAGAGGTACTGGGGTGAATTTTACTGAAAGTTTGGACAGTTACCCAACCTAACTCATCTGACTGCTCCCCTCCAGCCTCCAGGGAAGCTGGTTTAAGCTGTACTTTCATGAGATCAGGTTGATCAGTTGGCGACACTATCAAGCTACTTGAAGAACAAACCTCACTTAAATCAGAATTTACATGCAATATCACATCAGTGTACCAATCAAGAAACGGTATCTGCAACATCTTATTACAGTAAGCTTCATTAACCAATTTAGTATACATCAAGACATTCAAGCCACACTCATAGTTGTTGTTTTGTTTTGCACAATCCACCTCAACAAGAGTAAGTCCAGCATTCAGTCTCTCGATCAAAATGTTCGCACTTAAGAGATTGTGTTTGCCAAGCGAATCAAAATGGAATGCCTGCTTTACAAACAAGTCTACGAATAGTAAACTCCAGTGATCACCAGAATCACTTTTAATTTTATCAAGGTTATTGCCTACACAAAAAAAACGCATATTTAGAGTTATAAAATGATAATTCCTCTAGAATTGGCAAAACATCACCAGAATCACCCAACTTAACAAATTGCGTAACAGATGGACCGAAAAAGAGAATTGTATCCAATTGTAAATCCAATTGTAATATTGATAATTTAAAAAATAATATAGCAACCGGGATCGAAAAACAGAAATACGAACTACACTGTTTCTCTTTTTAATTGGTTGCCCTACAGCACGCATTAGGACTTACTAGTTTTATATCACATTTAGCTTTGAATAATGAGGAACCAAAAATATAATTATGTTATATAATTGTTTAAATACCCCTTGTTAAACCCTAATAAATACAAAAACTTGTATAAGTTAGGGTCAGTAAAATGAGGAGTAGCGTGTTCTCAGGTAACAGTTGTATAAATGATAATAATAATCATCCATAAATACGCAAAAGAAATACTGATGAAGGAAAATTGGTATCAAAAACAGTTAAGTGACATACAATGTCTTATTAGCTGAGAGGAATAGCATGGGAATAAGACGGGAATGTAATCACTCCTATGTTCGGTAATCATTACAAAGAGTCGTTCATTATCACTTGCGTAAAATGTATCATATAAGACTTAATTGTACTAATTTCATTCCTGACAGATGTGATGTATTCACATATATAATATTTTACATCGGGTTTTTGTTTACATGCCCGTTTATGTGCGAGAATATTATTTTGAGTGGATATTGCCATCTGTATACTAAAAATAAAATATGGTTGAAAATGTGTCTAAGTAATACGATGAAATATGTATTTAAAGTACTTAAATTTCAGATAAGTGACTATTGGCTGGGCCTCAGTGAAGGAGCTGAAAAACGTTTATCTCAGTTATACGAACGAACTAACATGTGTATAATCTTAAATTCTACATGACGATTTATTTATATTTGAGGCACATTGAGGTTGATGATATTCTGTCAGTCCTTGTCCCGAGCTGTAGTAATAATATTACATTTTTGAAATATATAATAATAACTGCTATAATCACCCGAATCAATACCCTTTCAAGCCTAACTGTAATAATATGTCATTTTAACATTGAGATAGCAACACATGTAGCAACTGGCTTTAAGTTGTGTATACATAGAGAGCAAACCCTGTCACTCGCTACGTTGTAACATTTACTCCTACCCTGCTACTTTCTATGGAATTCCCTAATCCACACTCAATATAGATATTCTTATTCGTACAACAAGTAATATTTTATTCACATGTATTGACACAAGGAATCAAGAACATGTAAGAATAAATGTGCAAATTAACATTTACTTGGTATATTACATTTTAGTGTTAGATAGACAATTACGATTTTTACCTCTATTTATCATGGCACATTTAACCGTAACTTTACAAGTGGGATTTGGACACGGTGAAGTTATAAAAGAGCAACAATCATACATATTAAGGTTGTCAAGTGTCCGGGCAGTTCAAAGTACTAAATAAAATACAAAACACTAATAATACAACCAATTTTACAAAATAATGCCATTTATTAACGACATCATTCAAAGATAATTAGTTGGAAATATAACCCCTCATTTAAATAATTGTATTGTATACTTCTGTAAGAAAATTAACACTTTTAAATTATTTATGGATCACATATATAAAATGAACCGACACAAGTAACGATAAAATAAGTGTGGGATCAAGTAATATGTTGCTTCAATTCAATTTTGGAACTTCCTCATTCAGTCTGTTTGAGTAATTTTAATACAGGTTTGTTGATTTGTAAATGATTATATGGTCATTGGTTATGGGTTCCAAATTTTAATATTTCAACTGTCGTAAAACAAATAAAACATTTGTGAACATAGTGTGCTATCAAACCCATAACCCTATTTTAATATACATTATTTCTGTAAAACTACAGCAAATATAAATATAATAGAATTCTACGAATATCTAAGAGTTACATTGATTTTAAATGTTTTTTTTTTCAATTTTTTGCTTAACCTATACACAAATAAAACTTATGGTATACATACTATTACTGTCAGAATACGATAACGCAATAAAAAGTATAAAAAAACATTTTTTTAAACTAATGCGACTTAAATATGATATATAAAAATGAAGCATGAGAGATTATAGTAGTGAAAGGACGACACAACTATTTTTACGCTTCTCTATGGGACTTGGCTGAGCTTTTATGTTAACTATCAGTAGGATGTCTCTATATCCATCAGTATTCGAAGGATGGCCCACATAGGACTATAGAAGGAAAGGCAGTAAGTGGATAGATCAACTATAAGACTTTTTGTACATGGTATTAAAATATGATAATATTTCTTAAAGCTAGGGGTTTCATGCGAGGGGAATAATAGTTATCCTGTATATGATATTAAACTTTGCTGGAGTGAATATTTTTTGCTTTGATTACACATCCAATTTACTTTGTAAATTATAATCGTTTAACTGTTAGAAGGAAAGTAATATGGGCTTAGTAAATGGAAGTAAACCGTCTGGTAAATGTTGTGTTTCGAGGTAGAAATGTAAGTGTTCGTGACAAAGTCAATTTCCGGGAATTATTTAGGCCAATTGGGTAAAGATTCCTATCTGTAATCCTCTTGGCTGGTTTTTAACCACTCCCTATCCATATCCTTAGCAGTTATTTATCATCTACCCATTTAAGAACTATACTGTCTACATAGTCATCTTTGATTATAGATATAAAATATAAAAATATAGTTTGATTATATTAATAGATAAAATAACAAAGAAACATTTTTATACAAGAAGAAGGTAAATTATTAATATGTATGAATTATAATAGTGCCTCAAAATAAGTCAAATTAATATAAAAAATAAACAGTTTAAGTGGTCATTAAAACCATCTGAATGTATATTTGCAAGAAGTAAAACAAATTGGAACCAAAAAATAATAAATATTCTATTAAATAATATACTACCATCCAGGAGAATATTTAATCTAGGAACTACACTATAGTACAAGGTACGAGACAATGTTTCCGTGTAATAGTGATCCGGTCTAATATATCATTGATATCCTTGTTAGAAGTTATTACCATCAATCCACAATATGCCTATCAATACTAATCTGTGATATAGATCTGGAGTAGAATTGAGTACACAGGCTATACCAGATAATAATCACGAGAAACGCATTAAAATGAAAATAAATTTACATAATCATAATAAACTTAAATGAATTTAATATAATTGTAAAGGCATCCTTATTACTGTTGTATAAAAAACTCCTGTATAGAAAGAAAACCCCTTAAATGTAAAGGATAAAGTATAAAAGTGGTATTACATTATCTTAAAATTCTATTGTATGGTCACCGCACAGGTCTTAAATGTTTAAAAATCGACTTATTATAATTATTACCTTAACATTGGCCTTTTTTTAGACTTTATTGATGCTAGAAGGGATTATTTTCATCTTCACCACATTGTTCCTCAAACCCAGAATTCGAATACCTTGGAAAGAGTTCAAGTAATGGTTATAGCTATTAATGTTTTAGGAACACGTCCGGAATACATTAGAATACATACATTTGTTAGTTTTTTTTAACACCTCCTACAATAAAGTTATTGTAAAGTCACAGACAACAGCCATTAATCTTAATATTGGTGAATTTTCATTAAAGTCTGACTCATGAGTTATTGTGAGACGAATAAACTGGTATTTGTGTCTGCATAAAGTGCACGTAATTATAATAATAATTCTAATACTGATTTTAAAATATATTATAAAACATACATTTGTGTGCTTGGAGTATAGAACATAACGCTCGTATTTACGTGCGCGTGTTTAAGAGCTGTGTTTAATTGCGTGAAAGGCGTCATGCAGGGACGATATTGCATACACCCCGCCGAGCGAAATTTCATAATATTTGATATCTTATAAAGTACCGTTCATTAAAATTGCCACCTGTAGTGCAGCTATTGCAGCTTATACTGTAAAATCAGTCATTTTCAGTGCTCTACAGCTTCTGAATGATGCCTTTTAAATTTATTGAAAGATATAAAATAAAGTGAAGAAAAGTCTTAAATTAATTTCTACAAAAGCGGTCTTTCAGGTATCACCGAGAATATGGTATTTTTAACTAACAATGTATCCTTTTTGAAAATAAGACTTACTTAAAGGTTTATAGGAGTTGAAGGAAAATTGTTAAAAAGAAATTATTACAAATTATTATTAATCTTTATATTTTGCACGATTTGTTTAAAGCTGAATTGTTCAGAGATTTAGGTTACGAACCACAACCGCAGATGTTTTGAAATTTCTCTACAATTAATTACAAGTCTGTATATAATTTATTCTTAAAGGTTCATAATAATAAACATTCCTTTTTAATTAATTTTTAAAGAATAAAAAACATCATTCCTGATTGTTGCTTGGTTTACTATTCAAATGTTAGTATTTATTAAAAAAACTTATACTCATTAATTTCCTTAGTCTATTCTGAAGAACATTTTAAGTTTTAATTCACATAGCCTTTCCTAATCCAATTCTTGGATTTATATTTATGACAAATAATACTTTTTTCCTTTTATAACAGCGCTTGCAAATATAAGATTTCAGGATATCGTTGTTTGAAAAAGACTTTGTACTAGATTCACTATATTAAAACCTTTCTTTGAATATTTATACATTAAGAAGATCAAAGTAAAATGGTTAGCTTGCCTTCTTCGAAGATGTTAATTGATGATCCCATAACCTTCGTATATAACTGTTACCCATGCCAGAGTCCTAACAAGTAACTCATTATCAATTTTCTAGTAAAAACACAGATATTTTTGTGGTTGGGTATATATTTATGACGTGATCTGATCTTAAAATTAGAAGGTCTAACATTTTGAATAATTTAATTACAGTTTGATCCTTAACAACGTTAACCTTTTAAAAGCCAACGTGTCCTTCCCGCGGGCCACGCCCGCATGTATGCGAGCGAGTGTAAGGGTTTTGAATTACGCGCCTTACTCCGTCATAGACGATCGGAAATACTTCTTGTTTGGTATGGAAATCTTCGGGAGATTTCGGCAATTTCCGTGAAATATTTTGTTTTCGTCTCAATATGGTTGCATCACTGCAAGTATCAATAATGGTCACCAGCTGTCACAACTGCTGTTGATAATTTGCTGTGTATTGATGAGTTTGTTTGTATACAAAGTAAAATGTCTTCATGAAAACAGAAATACGACGACATAAATGAATTCTTTAGTCGTGATAACTTAAGTGAAATGTCAGAAGATGATGGAGAGAGTGACAGTGATGGTGAAATAGAGTCAGATAGTTTACCAAATGTTGTAAGTGAGGTAAGCGACTTTGACATCATTCCAGGGCCAAGCGGCGACAGATCCATTACAAATGAACCTAGGTTATATGAAAGTAATAATATCAATTTTATTTAAAATAACATATGTATTGATAAAAACATCTATCCGGCCCTTGAAACAGTTAGACCTGCTGAGCATAACCAAACTCAAACACGCCAATTGCCTAGGCCTACAACGGAACAAACTAACAGAACTAGGCCTAAACAAAAGATTGTGTTTCCATGGGATCATGATAACAATTTTCTCCGAACCTATTTCATTTTGACAGATCTGAAGCTTTATAATGTTTTATAATTTTATAATATATAATTTTATGAAACCATAAGACAAAAATAACTGTTTTATATCATTTTGCTAAAAAACCCGTCCTGTGGGTATCACCAGTAGATATAAAACATGGCTGTTAAAAGGTTAAACAGTTTCCTAGTATATAATTTCTTAGAATATGAGACTTCATTTAAATATAATAATAAACTATCTCTTTCTCATTTATGTGGAAAGAAAGATCATTGCTTCACTTTTTTCAGTGGCAACTTTCCGGTCTTTACACTTGAAATTATTTTAATAACATTGTTTTATTGCATTTTGATGATCCTGTAAAATATTCGTATCAGGGATTTGATTGTGAAACTAGTGTTGGTCATTGGTGGAACCCCATAATATTTGATGCTGCTACAAAACTTTTTCCGATTTATTGTCCTTAGTAAAATAGGTAGGACTAAGAACATTTATACAAGAGGTTATCCAATGACCTTTATATTTTTACGTGTTTTGCTGTTTTATTGAAAACATAATAATTCATATTGCTGTTCAATGGATTCATAAGATGTCAAAAACACGAATCGGGCTTTGAGCCAAATTTACTGCGTGTCGGGGATATTTTACTTTGTGTAGTTGGCAATAGTACAGCAATAAGTCTTTTTAGGAAGCTGTTGATATTTTTACCAAACATAATTTAGCTATTAAAACTGTGGTCACCTTAAAATCTTAAATATATTTCAGCAATGGAGTTTTTCGTTAAGCACCAAATAGAGTCTCAATATTATTGTGGCCCAAAAATTAGGTACTCTTTTCCTTATAACAAGAAGTTTACTTAATCTCCTGGATCAAAATTCAAACCTATCTTCTAAAACATTCAAGTAGCAACTTTATCCTGTGCTCAAGGAGTTTTGGTTTTTCCATATACTCGTAATCAAAATAATTGAAGATCCCAACTGCTCTAACTACACGAGCTGTTTGTATGTCAGCCCGTCTACTTATCTGTGGGATTAGCCTAAAAAATATCCCAATGACCTGACACCTGTAACAATGCTTCTTTTTAGTCGATAGAAAAGCAAGTTAATTTGGAGTTCAAAGGTCAAAGGGCAGTCCGTCTGGCTTTCTGCATATATTGTTTACCATCGGTGCAATAATTAAGGATGGATAAAAACAAGGAACTTGAAACTTGGTATGTAGGTTCCCATTGGTCAAACAAACTATTTTGGTTATTCAAATGTAATTATCTTTTCGGAATTTGTGAACATATTGCTTCTACGCTTGCATATACGATATATATTTATAACAAGAAAAAGAAATATATAAATATGCTTGTATGTGTGTATATAAATCAAATAAATACAAAAATACTTATTATAACCTGTATTATTTAGAGAAAGGCATTATCAAGATTGATAAAATGTGTAAAGCGATCTAAATAACAGAAAAAAACTGAATATAAAAATTTATTTGACTCTGACAAAAAAAAAAAAATTAAAAAAAAACAACGATAGGTTTGATTGTGAGTTAAACATTATAACGTTCACACTGGAAAAAACCTTGTACCATTATCATTACAGTGGCAAAATATTACAAAAGAGAATTATAAAAATGAACATCAAATTAAACCCATTAACATTGTTTCTCCAATAGTTATAGCTAAACACATGATATCACAGTTAAAAAGTATACTTATAAGGCAGGTGGTTACATAATGTGTTCCTTTCCAAATTTGCTGTTTGTATTGTCGTTTAAATTGACAGATAGCAGAAGGATTTTTGGACATTCCTTTCTTATCAGAACTTAAAGATCATCTACATCGATTAAGATTTATAAGTAATCAAACAAAGTTATTTTGTAAATACTATTATTTTGTACAACTAAATTAATAAATTGTAATTCAGTTATTACATGAGATTAAATTTTGGATAGATATCCTTATACAAATTATACTGTTAAATACATTTAAACAAGGGTACATCCAGGCTTTTTAATAAGAGGATGAATCGCAGGCAATGTTTGACATAAGCATTTGGCGGTAAATTCGTTGAAAGGAGAAATACATGGTCCATTGCGTCTGAAGCAAGTGAAATATCACGTTTCCATGCATAACATTTTCAGCTGTATCTTGGTATTTATAAGCTTATTAGAGTTTCATAAAGATATTTTAAGCTATTTAAAAACAGTTTTTACATGAATCTTTGACGTTCCTGTTTGGTCAATAAACTTTAATTCATGATTTTACTTTATGAATACTAAAATGAGCATTCTTTACTTATTTTTATCGAGAGTAATTATTCGAAGAGTTAGGAATAATTTATACCCGTTTGGCTTTCCATCTGCCTGCGCACAATATCTTAAAGACACAACTAGTAATTTAGGAAGAAGCTTCACTCGTATTCATTGTATTATTTTCTTCGATCATGGCTGTATATTTTACAAACATATGTAATATCAACATGCAACTTAGTAACACACGTTGTCTACCAGTGAGAAGTAATTATAAATTTGTGTTTTGTGGGCATACAATTTGGCATGAAACTCCATTTTTACATGCACAAAGATGAGTTATGTGAAGGTGCATAACCATTCATAGGCTGAAAGTTATTGAAGGCTTTCAATGGAAGGTTAGGGTGGACATCTCAAGAATGACATGACCTCCGGACTTGGAATTTCTCATGGAACCTTAATGTAGCTCCTTCCGTAAAGCATGTTACTCTTTTAGGTACTACTTCGTTAGATAATTTAAATATGTACCTGACTGATCGTGTAATCAGGATAAAAGTAAACGCGTTTCCTGTAACCAGTACGGGAACGTCTAAAGAAATAATGTATTACATTATAAGTTCTTAACTTTTAAGTACCTCGTTTTAAGTCTCTGGTAAGTCAAGATTTTCCCATACTGTGCTAAAATAGTTCAATTGTTACTGCAATCGTCGGAACTGTTCAATGAAATGGAATAAATATTTGAAGAGAAATTCGTCATGTTTATAAAAGAAGGGCGAGTATCCGATTTTGGTTCCCTATCCTTAAATTTAAATCTAAAAATAGAATATGGGAATGGGATATATTTTACTGTCTGTCATTGAATTGTTTGGAATTCCACTGAAAAAATATGAATAATATGAACATCAAAGCTTCTAGTAGCCTCTAGTATTCAAAAGGGTAGTTAATTCAGTATTGTGACGTTTCTTTCCTTTGATGTGATTAGCAAAAAAGTTTTATTCGAACAAAAGTAAATAACAGCAAAGCAAGTAAACAAATCTAAATAGTCTTAAAACCCTTAAAAAATTTTTGCCTTGTTTAGGAAATATTACATACTTTAAAAACATTGTAACGTGATAACAATATCATTTCTTATTAATGTAAGCAACATTTTAAATTTATTTACGTTTGTAGTACTAAAGGCGTAGAGTAAACTAAAAACTCTTCTTATTTAAAATTTCTTTGTAATATTTGATAAGCAAAGAGTTTAACCAGATAATAAAGGATAATAATTTTTTTAAATACACTTTTAACTATTAGATTCAGCAAAACATAGTTATGTAGTGCATGATTCCTATGTATAAAGAAAAAGTTACAATTAAAATTTTCCTATAGATTTAAAGACTATAAAAAAACACTTATCGGATTAGACCTTTTGGAGAAAGTAAATTATGCACTAGAAATCTCATAGACCGGAATATACTACAATGCGATTTTTTGACAAAAAGAAGGTGTGTCCTGCATACGTGTATATGCTTGACCGCATCAACGCAATATCTACTTCTTAAAAAACATACGTACAAAACATAGAGAAGCATAATATTATTTACTCATGAATGTGTTAAGTGAAAAGTTACGAATTGATCTATAAACATAAATCTAAAATGATGTAGTAGATTGGAATATTTTTCTGTGATTATCTCTTAACTAAAGAGTATTATGACGTAACTTGAAAAGAATATTTTCATAATGTTCCTGTTTTTAATTAATTTACAATTTGCGAAGCGCGAGTATTAGCCAATATTAAAAAATGTGCTTAAGTTTCGAGAAACCCTTAAAACATTGTACATAGCTGTTGAAGAAGGCATGTACTCTATGCATGAGCTGAGCATTACTCTCTGATATTACTCAAAAGACCAAGTTTAGTGTGAAAATAAGTAATTTATTATTTGACGAAATTCAGTCCTAAATCATATTATTGTTCTAAATTATAACTCTTTCTTAAGGGATTTGGATTTTTCGAAATAATTGATACTATATATTTTTTTACGTTTTCGAAAGCTTTGAGTTAATAAAAAAATGTAAGATAGCCCTTATTTGTGTTTCAATATTTATAAAGACAATTTAAATCGTAAATAGTTTTATATTCACTTTAGGAAATAAATGCGTTGACTTCAAAAACGTTTTATTTTGAACTTAATAGAAAGACAATATACCTGTAATATGAAATCAGTGAATATAAATATAAAAGTAAAGTTTCTTCGAGATTGTAGCACTCATTCCTGACCAAATTAAACAATTCTTTCTTCTAGTTCGACTAGTGTCCTGACCAAGCTTCGATACTTAACGCGTATATACACTCAGATAAAATGAACCATGATTTTACTGGAAATAATGAAGATTTGAATAACCTCTGCGTACGCTGTTTGTACGCAGTCAATAACCCTGATGTGAATGAGATTCTTGCTATAATATTACTGCTTCCGGTAACTGCTTTCCTTACATATTCACCGCTACTCAGTCAGCCTCAAGCCAGTTTACTTTCATGATATTGCACCAGTTTAAATTTAATGATTCATACATGCTATATTATGTCGATCTTATAAAATTTAACATATTTTTCCTTATTAAAATATATAAAGGAACTATATGTTTATTTATTTACTTGGCACAGACAAAAATGGAACAGCAATTTTCTCAAATTCTAACCAGGTTTACATTGCAGATCGAATATATTTTTAGCATTGGGATAAGAAACTATTGTACAATTTAATACTAATGCAAACTTAAGTAGTAAGTAAAAGAAATAGAATATATTATATAATACATAGACTGTTTTTAAGACCGCATTTAGTACACATTTTCTAGGTAAAAACTTATAACTGTAAGGATTTAGAAAACAAGTACTCCTTACATACACACAACATTCATACCAATTACAATAAGGAATTTAAAACACTGCTGAAATATGTCAACATTCGTACACTCCCTTTTATGTCTTATTAAGTTACTCACCTAATCACACGAATGTGATTAAAACGTAAACGCTTCGACGCAATTTTAAACAAGGAAACATGTAAAGTGTGATTATCGGGTGAGTGTAAAATCTGAATTATTTCTATGTCGAACATAGAATAAACTCGCTGTACTTATTTTCTGGTATAGAGTTAGAAAAAAGTTTTGTTACAAAACGACATAAAAATATCCGTTATCTCCTATAAGATTAAAAATATTCGTATAGTTTAATATGTAAAAACTAAAGGATCACTAAACATAATTTTTAAGTAAAAATTTTATATAGTGTATAGTATTTTAATTAGTAAATTTTAAATTTTCAATATAACGAATTTCTTTACTCTAAGTACTACCTGTCACCAGTACTATTGTAGCCAGGGCTGAAATAAATATAGATAAGTTCAAACTTAAGAAATAATAAAAAACAATAACACATGTTTTATTCTTCAAAATGACTATTGGTCTTAAGTAAACTGGTAAAGTGCCAAATATATTTGTCTACAATATTTGATCCAAATGTAAAGGTATACGTTATATTTATAGGGTAAAGCGGTAGAGTGAAAAAAACTAGATCACGTTGTGCCTTACACTTCACTAGGCATAACTTAGTAGCTAAATCTCTTCACTGCATATCAAACGGATTTCGATATAATATAGAAACAAACCTAATAATACTGATATTTACAATTAGTTAAATTCCCTGAAAGGATATTGATGCCTACTTTGCAGGCAACCCAGCCTGCTTCCTTGGTTTCTACGCTCAGTATTAGTTTTATAAAGGGAAATATGTGAGAAAAACTGATACAGTAAATGTTTTTTGCTTTCCAATTTATGTTTGCTCTATCATTCTAATTCCCTAGTTCAGTGTAGGAAATAAATCAGTAAGTATATACCTTATTAGTATTGTGTAGCTCATTATAGAAAATTGATATGAAGTCCTCTTGAAGATATCATTTCATAACAATTACATTTGGCGGCTGATTTATTGCTTTGTGACCACTTGCCATTATCATTGTCTCTCTTCGCTTGCTTGTTTCCTCAAATTGTAGTTAGGGTCCGAATGGTTTACTTAATGTCCAGCTAATGCCCAGCCTTAGGTTTTTTATGTAGTGTAAATATTTCTAAGGAAACCAGATTCACTACCAAAAATATGCAATGTCATATTTTTGTCATTATGTAAAATCCAAAATAAACTAATTATTTTCATCTCGACTCTTCTGTCATATATGATAAAAGTTATATTATACTGTTTGTCATTACTATACACATCACACAACAACAAATACAAAGTTGTGTGTTTTTACGTGACCGTAACCATATCAGTAATAAAAAATATGTCATATATCTATATTAAATACATTTTCTATTAGTATTTTATAAAAGCATTTTTAGGTGATTATCGAAACAACAAAATGTTTATAATTGTTTCCTATAACTGCTGTCTGTGACGCGCGACTTCAATGCCAATGTTCAGTTTACCTTGTTATTAAGATCAATAAAATCTATAAAAAGTGTATATTCATTGCCATTGTAATTTTCTCCGATCTTATTATTTTTCTTCAATAGTTGATTTTACTTTTGTTCGCGATCAAGAAAATGTATACATACACAAGTCTGAGAAGCCTACTTCTGTTAAATGAAAAATGATGTAAGTTAAAAACAGTATTTAAATTTACAGAAAAATTATATAGTAAACTTATCGTATACCTGCATCAAAAACACTGCTAAATTAATATTGCTTAAATTTTTCAATTAAAAGTAGATTTTAACTTAGAATTATAGTTTTATTATGGAAAGTTTTTAATACCGTAAATTTTAAATTAATTGAAAATAGTGGTTATATGATTTTAAAAAATGGTTGCGCTTCCATAACACAATCATTATACAAAATGTTTTTAAGTTTAACATTTAAATTAAATTTTTACAAATTTGATAGTAAGATGGGATTTTCTGATAATTTAAAGCCTAGTGGGGTGTAGCCCGGAGTTATATTCAAAATAAAAATATGTCTATATTCATACCAGTGACAATAAGCGTGTATATACAAATTTAATTATAACCGGTTGAATAGTTTACACGTTAAAGGAAGACAAACAAACAAAGGCACTTTATAATCTATAATATTACTAGGATTATGTTGCAGTTTCTAGAAAAGCATGTATATCACGAGGCTTAAATAAAATAAATAAGCATTATTTTATTGCTGTAATTATACAAGACAATTATAATTATGTTATAAAAGACGATATCATTCAGATTAAAGCAATGACGGCCAAATCACACTGAGCTATAAACCGTTAGAGATTGGGAATCAATCGTATTGTAAATATCGGAAATAAACAGGAATGATGTGTTTTCTATACTCGTTGAATTCCGGTTCACCCAACCAGATCGACAGTTAAATCAATATACCGTTATTGAGCTCTCAGATCTGCATCCGCTCAAACCAAATAGAGCTAACGAATATTTGTTATTAGGTTTCAAATACTACAGTATCAACGCCTCCTTACAAAGAATTTCAAAGTTCTATTATATATTTAGTAAAAGAAATTTTGGATATTGTGAATTTCTGGCATGTGATGAAATGGATATACGCATTATAAATTTAAAATGATATAATAATGCAATGATATAATAATTTCAAGTATTGCTAAAATATGTTTATATTAGAGTGTTCGTATACATAAAAATTACATTTAATCTAACGGTGATTTCTTAAATTGCTAAAGTTATATCCTGTGGGAAAACTCACTAGTCTTTTTCAGAGGATTCATATAATTTTTCATATATAGTTGCCTCGGTTACTATATAATATGTACAATATTCATACGTAAGCTCTATTCCTTTTATCAATGTTTATAACGTGGTGATTCTTTGAGAACTACCACACTAGGTCTGGAGTTGTTTGGTGGAGCTCGATATCGAACCGCGTTCTCATCAGATGCATTCCTAGAATCGACCGGTAGTCCCCGTTTGCTCCGAAAACTTGGGTGGAGTACTCGAGGTATAGAAGCACACTTTGGAGATCAGCATACTGTAGTGACTCTATGGTTCGCGGTTGAAATACCGGTGTATTATGTATTCTAAATCTTTGTCCTGTTGACTTGCTGGCAGACCTTCAAATCCAAAATCATGACTCCTACGGTCTCAATCACCCGTCCAACGAGGTCCCAACACTCCCGTCCGGTGCACCACAGGCTCAACATGGCTATACGGGGTGTCCTTTGGACAAGTCACTAGGGCCCAACTCCCGTTCCACCTGCATATGTAGTAAAAAGGAAGATTGGCGATGTGTCAGTACGGTGGGAGCTAACAAGGAGTAGGGATGAGTTTGACTTATTAATCAATATTTGTTTAACCTATACAGCTGTACTGTACTATTATTTTATTATTAGTTCCTAAGCATTGTTCTCTCCACTGCAATAATTAGGGATCTCAAAAAATACTTACAACATATTCTTGCCAACTTAGCCATCTTTATTTCTTAAGTCAATAAAAGTAATGTTTTACATGTTAATAATATGAACTTATATTCTGAATGTTATGTCTCAAAGAAAAAACACAAATATTTAACATACGTTATGAAATATACTGTAAAAGGATAAATAAAGCTCTTAATAACAACACTGTAATGTTTGGAATCGTACTTAATACTGCATATTGTAATTATTTATCAAGGTAGTGAAATGTTTTCTTACATGATGACTATAACAGATTACTAGGTTTCAAGTAAATCTTTAGTTATGTATTTTGAAAACAATGATTGAAGTAATTACATCTATCATTACTTTATCGTTCGTACTATGTGTTCATTTCAAATAGCATTATAAGCTTCAGTGCTAAGTAAGAATTTGAAGCAATTTCTCACTATATCATTGCCTTTATTTCAAAAAGTCTGGATTTTTATAATTCCTCATGTTAAAACCTTGTGTTATTTAATGGCTTTTTGGTTTCATCTCATTTTCTACGATAGGTTACTCATTGGTTGCTACTTCTGACGATGGATTCCTGTTAAGGTTTCAAGAAACGTAAAGCGTAAACAAATAAAATTTATTTAAATGAACAAGTGCTCGATTTATTCTAGTTTATGCTATTAATTTTGTTGCGTTTGTGTCTCATATAGAGCGGGATATAAAGGTAATTGTTCTAAAATCACGTAAAATATAGGATAAGAATTAAATTCCTAGTAACATGTACAGTATACACGTGTTTATACAACATTATTAATGTGCCTGTGTTTCCACTAAATGTACAATGGACTAAATTATTATACATTTAATAATCTATGAGACGAATAACCTAACCTATTCACTAGATCAAATACCATCCGATAAAGAGGAAGTAATATGTAGGTAATTAAATATTAGAGATTGTTTTTTTATCTCGGGGACGAGAACCAGCCGTCGTGTCATAAACTGATATTTACAACTTGTTATTCCCCGTTTATTTTCTCAAGCCAACAAAATAATGTTATTTATCACATTGTTTTAAGTGACTGCGATACTAAAAGTTTGTGAGTTTTAATATAGTTTACGTAAAAAAATACATGTTTTGTAAATGTAAAACATTTAAGATAATATGAGGATATTTAGAGCATTGCGTGTACAATGGCAGAGGAGAACACGATTTTGTATTTAAAAACACAGTAATGGGTTTAATATGTAAATTGACAAGATACTAGGTGACATTATAAACATTTTAAAAATTTTTGTAAAACTAAATTCCTTATTGCATTGCTTTTATTTGTAACCAGCAGTTTTATTTTTTGGGTGTAAGAAAAAGATAAGTTCTTATTGGAATTTTTAAGGCATTCCAAATAAACCCCTAACCAACTCCAAACGCTTCGCTTGAAACATATTATCAGTTACATATCTCTTGACATATATTTACTTTAGAAATCTTCAAATATTTAACCAACCAATATCACCTCCAGGTTCCATTCTATGTAGATTGAAACAGATAAATAAAATGCTATATGAGATTAAATATTTGAATGTAGTAGTTATGACTTTTTTATCCAGATGTAACTTTCTCTTTATATGAATTGTAAGCTGGGGATTCCGAAATAATATACGTAAAGTACGAATTCCTTTTTATATTTTGCTCTGAATGTTTTATTTAATCCTCAGCCAGATGAAAATATTCACATGCGTATGATCTTATCTTAAATGTACAAATTACCATTAAGCAATTCCAACCGGCATCGAATAACATGAAAAGTTAGCTATAACCTATTAGAATAACATTTAATGAACCGAAATATACTTATATTATACAATTGTTGAAATACCGCAAGCTAATTCGTAATAAATACAAAGACTTTTACGACTTACTAACAGTAAAACTACCCTGCTTACGGAGCAGTTTTTTCTTAGACCTTCACATCTAAAATGACGACTTTGTCTTACAGATCGGTAATAACAATTTTTTTAAAGTACTCGGACGGAAAGGGTGGGAAGGAAAATTTATACATGAAAGATATTTTTATAATTGGCACAGTGGTAGTATTAAAATTTTGCATAAATATATTTTGTAAATACAATTTTAGCATAATGCCATCATAAAGTATAGACAACAGCCATTTGGCGCTGAGGACTGGTGACGTTATTTTGGAATAGGAATAATGGGCTCAAAGTCTCTCAGAGCGGTCCATTAGGACTGATTTAAATGGTTGCTTAAATAAGATAAAATGTTAATGTTCTATTAGAAAGCGGAAGCATTGCCTATTTTGCAGCTGGAAACATTTCTCTTTTACATTCTTCAGTATGTCTGTCTGCAGGATGTTTTGAAAGTAAAATTAGTAATAGTTTATAATTATTAAATGATACTATAATTATCTAAGACTGTACTGTGACTTGTGATCCGGCATTCTTCGACCTTGTTGTTCACATATATCGGTGGTGAGAATGAATAAAATACAAATTTGCATAATATTGGTACTTTTTTATCATGCATAATAGAACGTGCCATGATTCGAGAATGAACATTAAAACTAAAATATTTAAAATATATAACAGCGAAATTTCTAATAAATTTGGTGCATTAATGTGATATTTTAATATGTGGCACAGAAACACATGTAGCTATAGGCTTTAAATTTTGCATTCATCTACGGTAAACGCTGCCACTCGACAATTAGTGAGTCGTATCTACTCCTACTCTGTTATTGTTTATGTTATTTAATAATCTACATCACTTTTTATCATAATATACCCGTACTATAATATACATCTATTGTTAAAAAAAATCAATCGAACGAGCAATGTTTCAAAAATAAGTGTTCAAAAATTACATCGAGACAATCCACTATGAAGAACTGTAAGCATTTTTATACAGCTTTTAATGTTATAAAAACAATGGAGATTTGTTGTTCGATTTATTATAACACATTTAATCTTAATTTTGTGAAGTATGGGCACTGTGAGCTTATAAGGAAGCCACAGACAAACGTCTTTATGTTAGCACTTTCTCGTATAGTTAACCTGTATTCCAAATTTAAATATTATTTTTGAGTGTTATTTAACATTGAATTCGGGTTATTAGCACACACGTAAACATATACGAATATTTTAAGAGCTTTTATATATGCAAGTATACATTTTGTTTTATAAATATTAACGTAGAAGTTTGTAGCTATCTTATACCTAAATTTCTAACTTAATTTTAAAATTTGTACATTATTCGATTATAGAGCAAATGGCACAAATATTAGAGATAAAATCAAATATACATATAAGTGCTATTTCCGTATTGTTTCAATAACATTACATTTTGTAACAAGTAGTCAACGATAATCTATTGGCATACTCTAATCCTACTTTACGTAATAAACAAATATAATAGTGAAAGAAAATTTAAACGGTGAGTTTTTATGCATCCCTCCCAACAGTGCAGCCGACGTAAGTAACGACTGGATATATTTACAGGGTTTTTAAAATTTAAACTTTGAATTACGCAATTCCGTCTGTTTATGAGTTATTAAGATGGTTTTATAGTATACTATTGAAATAAATTATATTTATTATATATACGAGAGGTTATATTACGATAACAATATTTTAATACGTTTAAAGTGTACGGAAAGAGTAAAATAATTTCTCCTACTTTTAAATAGGTTCGTAATATCACCAGGTTGAACTAAATATGTGTATTGGTAAATAACAATATTCTAACCGTATGTTTCATTCTTAACAACAAAATGTAGTACTTAAGTACAGGATAATTTACGTATAAACAAGGATCAATCAAGCGCCTCAGAAAATAATTGAACAAATAAACTTTATGATAGTCATTGGCTATAAGTATGACTACAAATATTACACTCCTGTTATTTATTATGTTGCCTTATGAGCAGTTTGTTTGAAAATTTTGATCGGTAATCATGTGTAAAGTGTACAAGAAAAACTTTGGTTGTTTCAGATAATTGTTATTTTCCTAAAAAGATTAGTTTGATTTTCTGGGTTTGAAGCTATTCTTATTACAAATCTGGTTTAATCCGTGTTACACAAGCCAAGTTTGGTGTGAACAGTAAAGGGCGACTTGAAGTTGAACAGTCTCAAAGCTAAAGCCTTAGTTCACCAAAGGTTTGAACTATTCAATTTCATTAGTCAAGTTCCAACTTGTACATGGTCATGGAATTGTCAAGGACTTAGGAACTTCAACTATCTACAACTTCACTGTCAAGAGATCTTGGTGCGTAGATGACCTACGTTTAAACTTAATTAAATAAGATAAGTATCCATAAAATTAGTTGACACACGATGTGTAATAAACATTAATTGTTGTTCAAAGTTGTTATTAGACTCCCTAATGAAATTTTCAGAGCCATGCTACTTTCATAAAATAATTTTTGCATTGCAATAGTAAAATCTTCTCAATTTTACTTGGTTTTAAATAATTTTTAGGACTGTTTGTTGTTATAATAATACACTGATGTTATAATTAAATTTAGCACTTTTTATAGTCATAAAACACCCATCATGTATATGAATAATGGTTAAGGATATAAATGCATATGGTGAAAGTTCTATAAATGTAGGTGGAGACAAAAAAAAATTACGATTTCTTTGCGTTATCGAAGAGAATGGTTACCATAAAATAACAATCGGTCTCGGTTACTCCCGTTGAAATAAAATTGTCTATGACCAGGTGCAATAGACCATCACCCGTAAATTTAAAACGGAAGATTCTACCAGTTTACCAATTAAGAATTTAGAAAAAAATTGGCACCGTACCGCAAATTTGTTGATAACTTTAACATACTAAATCTAACTTTTTTATTAATTCAAAAATTAAGGGTAGTTCCGCTCCTAATATTTTTTTCTACACGAAAACGGTTTTGAGACAACTCTGTTACAACTAATAAATAAGCTAAATATAGATTATATGGATATACTCTGCGTATAACGAGAGCAAAGATTTTAAAATAAAAATTAAACGTAATTGCAAACAATTACTTCATATCTGATGTACCATTGGTAATGGAATAGAATATATACAAAAATAATACAACGTATGTTCAAACTGAGAGTTAGTTTGATTGTAACATAAGTTGTTGGGCAAGTTATGTAATGCAAGTGGCTCCTTTTTCTCAATAATAAAGAAACCGATTCGTAACGGTTCTAAGCTTTACCTAATGCTTTTTACTAAACATAGTATTATCATATTATAACGCATGAGTTTATATTAATTATTATTTTTTTGGAATATATATGCAAATATCCATAAAATAACTTAGACACATTCTTAGATGGACTTCTGTATTTTTCAAAGTTTTAAATGCTATTTAATTTAAAATTTGTTTTGCTTCAACTGTTATAAACCATATTTATAAATTAGTACGAAATAAATAAAAAAAGTAAGAAGACACTAATCCAAAATGTAAACAAACAAGACAGCAAATTCCAAAACTAGACGCGTAGTATTAAATTTAATAAATACAAATGATTTCTTCTACGTTTTGCAGAGGGATAATTTCAAGAACGACTGGACTAAATTGTCTAATTATTTTTTACATTCGATTACACAAAAAAATGTTTATAAGATGAGGAGGATCAGTTTAAATTTTCCGGAAAACCCTTACAAATTATTCGAATTATGACAATACTAGATGTTAACCGTTCCTTTGCACGCAAATTTAAAATCAAAATCTGCAGTCTAATAAGTTAAATCACTTATGATGTAATATAATGGTTCCTTTTGCTATTATTCATACGTACGTATAAATCAGGTACGTATTATTTCACAGTGCAAGGTTTTATGCTCAGAGAATAACACATCTGTCATGGTTTGCCGGTATAAAAACATTTCTGGTTTAAATTTATTATATTTTTATTCCCACAACTGAATTTTCCTGGTTGCCCCGGTTGAGAAAATGTATAAATATAGTTACAGTATTATAGGTTATAAAACCTACGTTATTGTAGGTATTATTTCAAAGGTACGTATTATTTCACAGTGCAAGGTTTTACGCTCAGAGAATAATACTTCTATGTCCAGTTTTGCCTGTATAGAAGCATTTCTGTTTCAAATGAATTATATTTTTATTCCCACATTTGAATTTTCCTGGTTGCCCCGGTTGAGAAAATTTATACACATAGTTACAGTATTATAGGAAACCTACGTTCCTTAAAGCATATTTAGTTCTACCTCTTGTCCTTTATTTCTGGTTTAATTTATTACCAGTGCCATATTTGAGTTTGCATCGTTGTAATAATGAAAGAAATATATTTACCCACTTATGACTGAGAAGCTTACCAAGATCAACAAGTGTCTATTTTCAGAGGTTTAAATTTACTTTTTATGTAATGTACCTAGGGTGTCAAATTTGAGTTTGTATTATTGGCTCGATTAAGTACATATTGTGACCCTGGATAGATGGGTGTATACTGTGTGTTGATTTTGGAATACTACCCTGTCAAAAACTTTGACTTTTAGTCTAAGGTATTTCCAGTCTAATAGTAGAGTTTCCACGTTGTCCTGATAAATAGAATATACCCTATGTAAAAAACGTAGGACTGAGAAAAATACTTCTGTCAAAAAGGGTCTACTTACGTCTCTAAGATATGTCCAGTGCCATAGTTGGACTTTGCCTTGTTGTCACTATAAAGGAAAATACATACATACTTAGCCTTGATAAATCCGTTACGGTCATAATCATGTAGTCCAGGTATAAGGAGGGAATACTTTAGGATTGTTATGCAACATATCAATAATTATTTACAACCTTGTTTTTCGGACTATATTAATGTAAAAGAAGCCTACCATTTTTGAGTATCTATACATCCTTTTTACAAAAACATTCACAGTTATTATGAAACATAATTATTATCATTACAATATTGGTTAGATGAATTAAAAATATAGCTGTGGTGCTAAAAAAAATGTTGATTCAAACTTTTCTAAGCATGTTTCAATAAATATTTCATAGCTATAGAAACTAAGTTGGGAGATTTTTCAATTTTAAAGACGAGTGGAGCTTAGCCCAGTGAGATTTTACAAATAATAATAGGTCTATATTCATACCAAGGACCGTAAAAATGGTCATGCAAGATTTCAGTACAATATGTTTAGTAGTTTACGCGTGAAAACCAAAGAAAAATAGGCACTTTCATATTTATAGTATTACTTCAGATTTAGACTTTGTAATACAGACTTATGTGATATTAAATAGCAATATTTAAATAATTATATTAAATAATTTAATTTAAATAGTGATATTAAATAGATGACACATAACAAGTTCTTAATGTATTAATTGTCTTTGTCAAACAGGCTGAAACATTGGTAAAATATTATTTTACAAAATGCTAGGAGTTGGCTGCACACACGATTATCTAAATAGAAGGCATTTATGGAATAATATGATTTTGTTCCATGATATTTCTGAAGCAAAATTAAACGAATATTTTACAGGTATATTTTACTTCATTAGCTACGGTTCATAGTTACCAGATTTATATACAATTTTAGGTTTTTTGTATGAAAAAATACAAATCGTCCACTTATGTCTCTAAAATCTAATTATGTCAAAAAGTTTTCTTATTCAACTAAAAAGGCTCCACCAAAAATAACTCTAAGTTAAATTAAATGAAGGAAGGAACTGCATCGAAATTCAGGACGGTAAGTTTAAAAAGGCTTCGTATTATACTTGGTACCACTAGTGGCAAAAAGAAGTAAAACTCTGTTCGATTACCAGGATATGTCTATGGTAAATGAGTAGGTCACATACTCGCGACACTCAAGGAGTTTCCCGAAAGTACCGTCTATAGTACCAGCTGCGAAAAGACCTCGTTCTTATCTATGCACCAACCGTCTCTAATGTTGGGAAAGGATTTAAACCAAGAGATAAGGAAAACATCTTGTTTAAGAAGCCATCAGATAATCAATCTTAGTTGAAAATAATCTTTTGGAAAAGTAGTCCGGGGAGGCTCTATGGGGGTCAGTATTGTTACTTATTTTTAATTACAAGTCCACCAACTCTTCTACTTCCAGCAGCTCTATCCTAGTTAGTTTCAGTACAACAGAGCAGGCGTCCAGAGCTTTAAAACAGTAAGAGTATTTTCGTACGTTCGGAAAAAGTTACTACTTTTTAATATAATACTCCAATATTTTTAAATTTATATATATATATATATATATATATATATATATATATATATATATATATATATATAAGTAGATATGAATGTGGGGTTCCTGGCTCACTTTTGGGACAGTCAGAAAATCAATGTAAAATACTGTCCATTGAACAATAAAAAATCTAAGAAATCTAACAGGAAACCACGAATGTAAAATACTGTCCATTGAACCATAAACAAATCTAAGAAATCTAACAGGAAACCACGAATGGAAAATAACCGAATCTTTAGCTGTTTTACTGTTCATTGTAGGCTTCTAATTTCTTAAGCTATTTTAATGAAAAAATCCAGAAATCTCAATGAAAAATCTATAAACGGAAATAATGAAATTTGCTAACAATCACTCGAGAAGTCGGGGAGAATGTGAGTAAAACCGCATTCTTTTCACGAGGTTCTTCATTTACTTTCTCCAAATGTACTATAAAATCATCAAAGATTTCAGGTTTAAAATCGTAGTTAAATTCAATGTCTAAATAGTGAAAGATTATAGGTAAAATCTTCTCATAATAAACGTGTGTATTTAAACCTACAAACCTAATGTATTCTTTGAAAAGGAAAATAATTTTGTCAACGGTTCCAAGAGATAAGTAAAAATTTTTGTTCTTTTTTCTAAATTCTGAGACAAATTTTGTTTGCTTCTTATCTCCATATTGTAATTTTCTAAGCAGATTATTCAAATGTGTTAGCTTATTTCGAAATTTCTTAGGTTTAGGTCTTTCATACAAAATTAAATTACAATCTCT